>NW_026931216.1:0-46039 GCF_032062105.1 Saccostrea cuccullata | reverse complement strand
CGTGTAAATTTCGTTTTGTAAGTTTTTATCGAAATGTTACATGTAAAATGAGCATTTCCCTTGTTTGTTTTCCTTAATTTATTAATTTAAATCCAAATAAAATGAAAAAGCGCAATTTACATATTAGAATGCAGAACGAACTAATTATCGCCCGTAAATAAGCAATATAGTAAGTCGTACAATATTAAGTTTTTGTCAAATAGCGCGATCAATATTGTGATAAACCGTACTTCGATCTTAATCGCCTTTATGAAAAATCTTATTTTAATTATTATTTGCTTCTTATTATGGTCAGGGTAATCTTGAAATCAATTCATTGAAAATAGATATTTTTTTTTTTACAAAGAAATAAACATTTCTCAATGCCTACATAACTAGTTAGTCGACATATATACATGGACACGGCATGATTTTCGGAAGTTTTCATTATCTGTGTTTATCTCTTGAGCCTATTTGTAATTAATTAATTTTAAATTTCTGCAAATGAAAAAGTTGAATAATTGGCAAGTTTATCAGACATTGAATCAATGGAAACATAAGGATAAAATTTGTAATTATAATTTAAGTCATTCCATGCTGACATTTTTGTTCAATTGTATCCCCCTTTCTGCATATCATGATATCCAATTCAATCAAATTATACGACCCACATGCATGTACATTGTCTAATAGAACGAACAAAATCCGTTTTTTTAAATCGGAGAATTACCTAAGAAATAATTATTTTTAATCTAAAATATTAAGTCTTGAATATATTTAGTTACAGAAATATCATTTTCCGTTTTTTTCTACTACGTCTATGAAATAATATTGATAATTATTTGAAATCTTAAATAAGTCATAAGCCGTATTTCGTTTTGAAAATATTGATTCCTTAATAATTTGTACTATTTTGAGTGAAGAATAGTGCGTTTGCGTTAACAATCGTGTAAGATCGTGTAAAGTGTAGAATCGTGAACGTGAAAGATCGTTCGTGTAACAGTTTAATCGTGCATTAATCGTGCGGAATCGTTCGTGTAACGTGGTTGTTCGTCTAAGTTGTCAACAATAACGTTCCAGCCACTGTATTTTCACATATGGTAAAGTTCTTTCATAAAGATACAAAATAATAGAAAAAACAGTCCAAGTGGGACAAAATACCCGTGCTGGGTTTGTCAGAGGTGCTCAATTATGAATATTTAATAGATCTAAGCTGCAATAATGTAGCCCTCCCCCTTTTTTGTGGGGGGGGGGGACTACAACTCTTTTAGATCTCAGTAATGGTGCAATGTGGCAGCGATTCACTCCCACACGGATTTCGGCTCGAATTGTCAGTAAACTTCTATTTTATTAATATGTCTTACCTGGACTTCCAAAATGTAATCATCCCAGACAAAAATAGATCAAAAAATACTGTAAACCAACTTTTATTCGCGTGCAAGAAATTTTCGTGAAGTTCGCGAGAACCTCGTCATCGTGAATATTTGTCACAGCGAACCAGTCATTAAAGTCTCTGTGTCTATATATTAACAACAAATCAAAATAAGCTTGATCAAGAAAATTAATCGTCGCGAACTAGTTTATTCCATGTAAATCGGGAAATAAAGTCGTCGTTTACAGAATAATCCATATAATCCGTATTTTTCGTGTATGTCAACATCACAACTTTAATTTATCCGCCATGTTTACTGAACTTGACAGATTTTATATTGGGACAGCCAATGAGATTAAGGATCTATAGGGAGCGGAATTTTTTTTGAATTACCTTATTTTAAGCCTAAATATCGCTGTTTACAAAGAAATGACACTTGGAATGATTTTATTTATCGATCTTTAGTGTTACTATCCATCACAAATCACAATTATGTTTAAACTTCGACATTTGCTTTAATGAGTTATTCTAAAATTCAAGCGCAAGTCTCAGTACGTCAAGCGTGAACTGTCATGGTTGCGGAGTAAGGCACACAGATTTTATTTTACATGGTTTTCGTGTTTAACGGTCTATGGTGTCGACATTGAATACAAATTTCATCTTATTAGAAGCAAGTTGAACGTAAAAACAATTTATTCTGCCTGCAGTTGCCTGTATCTATAAAATATTTTTGCACCATTACGGAGATGCTGTGGAATACGCTAGTTTCGAGATTGTAACTCTCTTGTGATAGAGGCGCAAAAAGTATCCAATTCGGCAGGGAGGTGGGGCAAGTTGTTTCTGTATACAAACGTGCATAAATAAATGAACGATATTTATGGCTTTAAAAACTTATCAAATGTTATAAAAAGATAATGATATTAAGCAGTGATGCATTTGATGATATTATCAAATTCAACTATGCATATTAACAAATCTACTTTAAATTATAGGTACTTGAAAATGAAATAAATGTCATAGTCCTAATAAAAAGTAACTGATTTTCTTGATTGTACAAACAACAAGAGGCCCATGGGCCACATCGCTCACCTGAGCAATGTGGATAGGAAAAAAGCAGAAATCAGTTTATGGTTGAAAAGTTTAAACCCAGTAGTGGTTTAAACCAATCCTTAAAAGGGAGATGGTAAGATTTTTAAAAATATTGAACAAACTTGAATCTTCACTAACTAAGGATGCATGCATATTTCTTTGATTACCTGTGGCATACATGTGATAATTTCTAGACCCAGATACTGTACAGCAGCCTTCAAAATACTGGAATTTGGGTGAAAATACTGTACATTTCTAACCAAAAAACGGTACAAAATATCGGCCAAAAAACAATTTAAGGTGTTTATTTTTTTAATAATAAATTTCAAATCAATGTTCAGGTGCACCACTGCATAATATGTATTATGATTTAATTATTTTTCAATTCAAGAAACTCTTGAAGAATTTTGAATTTCGGCATAAAACTATGCTAAATGATGAACTTAGTAAAAAGTACAATGTTTAAAAACACTTAATTGTATGAATCTGGTTGTTTCCATTCACCTGCAATATCAAAATTGTACTAAAAATCATTTCTCTTAATCTGTACTTAAATAGACAACATGTATGCCTGATCAAATAATAAACGAATTTTTGTTTTGCTGTCACAAAGTGTCAACGATTCTTGTGAATTAATGGTGTTTTCTTTGAAATGTCTTTACTTTTAATAAATTACAGTTTAAAAAGAATCCTTGATAAACCTGTCCTATTAAAAAGCAATCAGCCAAACAAAATGCTTTGATATCTCCTAATTACGATGTAATTATCACGGGAATATTTCACACCTTCGTTCATGCTGTTTTGTTTACATTAATCAAGGGCAGTAAGTCACGCATACTTCGAGATTTCCGGTGTTGCGACAGCGGGAATAAAAGAAAAATGGCGGTTTCCGGTAAACATTTCAAAATACGGTACACATTTTCATTTCCCGTGAATTTTGTTGTACTATTATTATGGCCATAAAATATTGAACCCCCTGCCATTTTTTATTTTGAAGGGAGGGGGGTTCAAAATATTATGGCCATAAAATATTGAACCCCCCTGCCCTACTGATTTAAGAGGGAGGGGGGTTCAAAATATTATGGCCATAAAATATCGAGTCCCCCTGCCCTTTTAATTGATGTGGGAGGGGGTTCAAAATATTATGGCCATAAAATATCGAGTCCCCATGCCCTTTAAATTGATGAGGGAGGGGGTTCAAAATATTATGGCCATAAAATACTGAGTCCCCATGCCCTTTAAATTGATGAGGGAGGGGGTTCAAAATATTATGGCCATAAAATATTGAGTCCCCCTGCCCTTTTTAATTTTAGAGGGAGGGGGTTCAAAATATTATGGCCATAAAATATTGTCCCCCCCCCCGCCCTTCTGATTTAAGAGGGAATGGGGTTCAAAATATTATGGCCATAGAATATCGAATCCCCCTGCCCATTTAATTGATGAGGGAGGGGGTTCAAAATATTATGGCCATAAGATATTGAGTCCCCCTGCCCTTTTAAATTTTAGAGGGAGGGGGTTCAAAATATTATGGCCATAAAATATTGAACCCCCTGCCCTTTTTAATTTTAGATTTTAAATGGACAGGGGGACTCGATATTTAATGGCCATAATATTTTGAACCCCCTTCCTCATAAGTTTAAATGGCAGGGGGACTCAATATTTTATGGCCATAATATTTTGACCCCCCTTTTAAATTTAAAGGGCAGGGGGACTCAATATTTTATGGCCATAATATTTTGAACCCCATCCCTCATAAATTTAAATGGCAGGGGGACTGAATATTTTATGGCCATATTTTGAACCCCCTCCCTTTTTTTTAATTTAAAGGGCAGGGGGACTCAATATTTTATGGTCATAATATTTTGAACCCCCCTCCCTGTAAATTTAAATGGGCAGGGGACTCGATATTTTATGGCCATAATATTTTGAACCCCCTCCCACTTAAATTTAAAGGGCAGGGGGACTCAATTTTTTATGGCCATAATATATTGAACCCCCTCCCTGTAAAGTTAAATGGGCAGGGGGACTCAATATTTTATGGCCATAATATTTGGAACCCCCTCCCTCTCAGATTTAAAGGGCAGGGGGACTCAATATTTTATGGTCATAATATTTGGAACCCCCTCCCTGTAAAATTAAATGGGCAGGGGGACTCGATATTTTATGGCCATAATATATTGAACCCCCTTCCTCTTCAATTTAAAAGGCAAGGGGACTCAATATTTTATGGCCATAATATTTTGAACCCCCTCCCTCATCAATTAAAAGGACAGGGGGACTCAATATTTTATGGCAATAATATTTTGAACCCCGGGTTCAATATTTTATAGGGGGGTTCAATATTTCGCAGCGATATTTTGAACCCGGGTTCAAAATATCGCGGGGTTCAATATATTATATGACACCGGGACACCGTGATGGGGGTAGAAAATACGGGACATTGCCTGTACCGCCGGTACATATCACATGTATGCTGTGGCTTTATTGCCCTTCACATTTTAACTTACATTGTGGCCCCGCCCTATACCCCAAGGGGTCATGACTTGAACAAAATTGAATCTACACTACCCAAGAATGCTTCCATATGAACAGGATTTCCTATGTATTTCTATGTAAATCTTTGATCGGCCATTTTGGCCCCGCCCTACCCCCAGGGGTCATGATTTGAACAAACTTGAATTTACACTACCTGAGGATGCTTCCCTATAAGTTTCATCTTTCCTGGCACAGTGGTTCTTGAGAAGAAGATTTTTCAAGAATTTTCCTATGTATTTCTTTGATCGGCCATTTTGGCCCCGCCCTACCCCCAGGGGTCATGATTTGAACAAACTTGAATTTACACTACCTGAGGATGCTTCCCTATAAGTTTCATCTTTCCTGGCACAGTGGTTCTTGAGAAGAAGATTTTTAAATAATTTTCCTATGTATTTCTTTGATCGGCCATTTTGGCCCCGCCCTACCCCCCAGGGTCATGATTTGAACAAATTTGAATTTACACTACCTGAGGATGCTTCCCTATAAGTTTCATCTTTCCTGGCACAAACCTTCTTGAGAAGAAGGTTTTTAGAGATTTTTCCTATGTATTTCTATGTAAATCTTTGATCGGCCATTTTGGCCCCGCCCTACCCCCAGGGGTCATGATTTGAACAAACTTGAATTTACACTACCTGAGGATGCTTCCCTATAAGTTTCATCTTTCCTGGCACAGTGGTTCTTGAGAAGAAGATTTTTAGAGATTTTTCCTATGTATTTCTATGTAAATCTTTGATTATTTTGGCCCCGCCCTACCCCCAGGGGTCATGATTTGAACAAACTTGAATTTACACTACCTGAGGATGCTTCCCTATAAGTTTCATCTTTCCTGGCACAGTGGTTCTTGAGAAGAAGATTTTTCAAGAATTTTCCTATGTATTTCTTTGATCGGCCATTTTGGCCCCGCCCTACCCCCAGGGGTCATGATTTGAACAAACTTGAATTTACACTACCTGAGGATGCTTCCCTATAAGTTTCATCTTTCCTGGCACAGTGGTTCTTGAGAAGAAGATTTTTAAAGAATTTTCCTATGTATTTCTTTGATCGGCCATTTTGGCCCCGCCCTACCCCCAGGGGTCATGATTTGAACAAATTTGAATTTACACTACCTGAGGATGCTTCCCTATAAGTTTCATCTTTCCTGGCACAAACCTTCTTGAGAAGAAGGTTTTTAGAGATTTTTCCTATGTATTTGTATGTAAATCTTTGATCGGCCATTTTGGCCCCGCCCTACCCCCAGGGGTCATGATTTGAACAAACTTGAATTTACACTACCTGAGGATGCTTCCCTATAAGTTTCATCTTTCCTGGCACAGTGGTTCTTGAGAAGAAGATTTTTAGAGATTTTTCCTATGTATTTCTATGTAAATCTTTGATCGGCCATTTTGGCCCCGCCCTACCCCCAGGGGTCATGATTTGAACAAACTTGAATTTACACTACCTGAGGATGCTTCCCTATAAGTTTCATCTTTCCTGGCACAGTGGTTCTTGAGAAGAAGATTTTTCAAGAATTTTCCTATGTATTTCTTTGATCAGCCATTTTGGCCCCGCCCTACCCCCAGGGGTCATGATTTGAACAAACTTGAATTTACACTACCTGAGGATGCTTCCCTATAAGTTTCATCTTTCCTGGCACAGTGGTTCTTAAGAAGAAGATTTTTCAAGAATTTTCCTATGTATTTCTTTGATCGGCCATTTTGGCCCCGCCCTACCCCCAGGGGTCATGATTTGAACAAACTTGAATTTACACTAACTGAGGATGCTTCCCTATAAGTTTCATCTTTCCTGGCACAGTGGTTCTTGAGAAGAAGATTTTTAGAGATTTTTCCTATGTATTTCTATGTAAATCTTTGATCGGCCATTTTGGCCCCGCCCTACCCCCAGGGGTCATGATTTGAACAAATTTGAATTTACACTACCTGAGGATGCTTCCCTATAAGTTTCATCTTTCCTGGCACAGTGAATCTTGAGAAGAAGATTTTTCAAGAATTTTCCTATGTATTTCTTTGATCGGCCATTTTGGCCCCGCCCTACCCCCAGGGGTCATGATTTGAACAAACTTGAATTTACACTACCTGAAAATGCTTCCCTATAAGTTTCATCTTTCCTTGCACAGTGGTTCTTGAGAAGAAGATTTGTAAAGAATTTTCCCATGTATTTCTATGTAAAACTTTGATTGGCCATTTTGGCCCCGCCCTACCCCCAGGGGTCATGAGTTGAACAAACTTGAATCTACACTACCTGAGGATGCTTCCCTATAAGTTTCATCTTTCCTGGCACAGTGGTTCTTGAGAAGAAGATTTTTAAAGAATTTTTACTATGTATTTTTTGATCGGCCATTTTGGCCCCGCCCTACCCCCAGGGGTCATGATTTGAACAAACTTGAATTTACACTACCTGAGGATGCTTCCCTATAAGTTTCATCTTTCCTGGCACAAACCTTCTTGAGAAGAAGGTTTTTAGAGATTTTTCCTATGTATTTCTATGTAAATCTTTGATCGGCCATTTTGGCCCCGCCCTACCCCCAGGGGTCATGATTTGAACAAACTTGAATTTACACTACCTGAGGATGCTTCCCTATAAGTTTCATCTTTCCTGGCACAGTGGTTCTTGAGAAGAAGATTTTTCAAGAATTTTCCTATGTATTTCTTTGATCAGCCATTTTGGCCCCGCCCTTCCCCCAGGGGTCACGATTTGAACAAACTTGAATTTACACTACCTGAGGATGCTTCCCTATAAGTTTCATCTTTCCTGGCACAGTGGTTCTTGAGAAGAAGATTTTTCAAGAATTTTCCTATGTATTTCTTTGATCGGCCATTTTGGCCCCGCCCTACCCCCAGGGGTCATGATTTGAACAAACTTGAATTTACACTAACTGAGGATGCTTCCCTATAAGTTTCATCTTTCCTGGCACAGTGGTTCTTGAGAAGAAGATTTTTAGAGATTTTTCCTATGTATTTCTATGTAAAACTTTGGTCGGCCATTTTGGCCCCGCCCTACCCCCAGGGGTCATGATTTGAACAAACTTGAATTTACACTACCTGAGGATGCTTCCCTATAAGTTTCATCTTTCCTGGCACAGTGGTTCTTGAGAAGAAGATTTTTCAAGAATTTTCCTATGTATTTCTTTGATCGGCCATTTTGGCCCCGCCCTACCCCCAGGGGTCATGATTTGAACAAACTTGAATTTACACTACCTGAGGATGCTTCCCTATAAGTTTCATCTTTCCTGGCACAGTGGTTCTTGAGAAGAAGATTTTTAAAGAATTTTTACTATGTATTTTTTGATCGGCCATTTTGGCCCCGCCCTACCCCCAGGGGTCATGATTTGAACAAACTTGAATTTACACTAACTGAGGATGCTTCCCTATAAGTTTCATCTTTCCTGGCACAGTGGTTCTTGAGAAGAAGATTTTCAGAGATTTTTCCTATGTATTTCTATGTAAATCTTTGATCGGCCATTTTGGCCCCGCCCTACCCCCAGGGGTCAAGATTTGAACAAACTTGAATTTACACTACCTGAGGATGCTTCCCTATAAGTTTCATCTTTCCTGGCACAGTGGTTCTTGAGAAGAAGATTTTTCAAGAATTTTCCTGTGCATTTCTTTGATCGGCCATTTTGGCCCCGCCCTTCCCCCGGGGGTCATGATTTGAACAAACTTGAATTTACACTACCTGAGGATGCTTCCCTATAAGTTTCATCTTTCCTGGCACAGTGGTTCTTGAGAAGAAGATTTTTCAAGAATTTTCCTATGTATTTCTTTGATCGGCCATTTTGGCCCCGCCCTACCCCCAGGGGTCATGATTTGAACAAACTTGAATTTACACTACCTGAGGATGCTTCCCTATAAGTTTCATCTTTCCTGGCACAGTGGTTCTTGAGAAGAAGATTTTTAGAGATTTTTCCTATGTATTTCTATGTAAATCTTTGATCGGCCATTTTGGCCCCGCCCTACCCCCAGGGGTCATGATTTGAACAAACTTGAATTTACACTACCTGAGGATGCTTCCCTATAAGTTTCATCTTTCCTGGCACAGTGGTTCTTGAGAAGAAGATTTTTCAAGAATTTTCCTATGTATTTCTTTGATCGGCCATTTTGGCCCCGCCCTACCCCCAGGGGTCATGATTTGAACAAACTTGAATTTACACTACCTGAGGATGCTTCCCTATAAGTTTCATCTTTCCTGGCACAGTGGTTCTTGAGAAGAAGATTTTTCAAGAATTTTTACTATGTATTTTTTGATCGGCCATTTTGGCCCCGCCCTACCCCCAGGGGTCATGCTTTGAACAAACTTGAATTTACACTAACTGAGGATGCTTCCCTATAAGTTTCATCTTTCCTGGCACAGTGGTTCTTGAGAAGAAGATTTTTAGAGATTTTTCCTATGTATTTCTATGTAAATCTTTGATCGGCCATTTTGGCCCCGCCCTACCCCCAGGGGTCAAGATTTGAACAAACTTGAATTTACACTACCTGAGGATGCTTCCCTATAAGTTTCATCTTTCCTGGCACAGTGGTTCTTGAGAAGAAGATTTTTCAAGAATTTTCCTGTGTATTTCTTTGATCGGCCATTTTGGCCCCGCCCTACCCCCCGGGGTCATGATTTGAACAAACTTGAATTTACACTACCTGAGGATGCTTCCCTATAAGTTTCATCTTTCCTGGCACAGTGGTTCTTGAGAAGAAGATTTTTAGAGATTTTTCCTATGTATTTCTATGTAAATCTTTGATCGGCCATTTTGGCCCCGCCCTACCCCCAGGGGTCATGATTTGAACAAACTTGAATTTACACTACCTGAGGATGCTTCCCTATAAGTTTCATCTTTCCTGGCACAGTGGTTCTTGAGAAGAAGATTTTTAAATATTTTTCCTATGTATTTCTATGTAAATCTTTGATCGGCCATTTTGGCCCCGCCCTACCCCCAGGGGTCATGATTTGAACAAACTTGAATTTACACTACCTGAGGATGCTTCCCTATAAGTTTCATCTTTCCTGGCACAGTGGTTCTTGAGAAGAAGATTTTTAAAACATACCATCAAATTTTTATAATTTCTTAATTATCTCCCCTTGAATAAGGCGTGGCCCTTCATTTGAACAAACTTGAATCCCCTTGGCCTAAGGATACTTTGTGCCAAGTTTGGTTGAAATTGGCCTAGTGGTTCTTGAGAAGAAGTTGAAAATGTGAAAAGTTTACAACGACGACGACGACAACAACGACAGACAACGGACAAATTGTGATCAGAAAAGCTCACTTGAGCCTTTGGCTCAGGTGAGCTAAAAAGTTTGTGGGTTTTTTGAAGTTATAATAAGGAAAAGAATCAATGTGTCATTTAGATCGCCTACGTACAATGTTGAGATGTATGTGTTTTGAAAGATATATTACAAATAAAATATTTCCATTACTAAAATATGAATCCAGAATGATAAAATATATTGATGTAAACTCATAACCCACTTTGGAAAATTTTTTAAAAGTGCGTTCATTTTGTCCCAATTTTAACGCACTTTGAAAAAAGTTTTTCAAAGTGAGTAATTTTTTCAAAGTGCGTTGCCACAGTGCATCCTGACAATCACGTAGTTATGATAAACCAGTTTATCAACAATACCATGTATCAAATATATAAATATCAAATATTTATCCCACCTGTTTGTTTACGCGGCAACGAAACTCCCCTCCCCAACGAAAGAGCACATCAAGGGAGATAATCTCGAAACTTGCGTATTGTATCCCTCTCCAGAAAACATAATAAAAAAATTCGGAGAGGGCTGCATTATTGCAGCTACTAAGAGAATTGAGAAATGCTAAAACATTTTTAGTGCAAATGTTATTGCTCATTATATTTTTCATAAACGAAACAAAGGCGAATTATGACATTTTTCTTCCATTGACCTTGATCTTCTCCAAATGACTTTGGGTCAAGGTCATGACACACCCTTAGATGATGAACAATCTTTGTGTGAAATAGGAACATTCCAAGTTTATCCATAAATAAGATATGGACTGGACACGAATAATGAATTTTTTCTTCAAGTGACCTTGAACTTCCCAAAATGACTTTGGGTCAAGATTATGACACTTCTTTTAGGTCATGAGCAATCTTTGTGTTAAAAAGAAACCAATCACGTTTATTCATCAGAAAGATATGGACCAGACACGAATTATTAATTATTTCTTCCAGTTACCTACAACTTCCCCAGATGACCTTGGGTCAAGGTCATGACACATCCTTATGTCATTAGCAATCCTTTTGTGAAATAGGAACATTCCAAGTTCATTCATAAGAAAGATATGGATCAGACACGAATAATGAACTTTTTCTTCCAGTGACCTTGAACTTCCCCAAATGACCTTGGGTTGAGATTATGACACTCCCTTAGATCATAAGCAATCTTTGTGTTAAAAAGGAACCTACCAAGTTTATCCATAAGACAGATATGTACCAGATACAAATTATGAATTTTTTCTTCCAGTGACCTTGAACTTCCCCAAATGACCTTGGGTCAAGATCACGACACCCTCGTAGGTCATGAGCAATTTTTGTGTTAAATAGGAACCTACCAAATTTATCCATGAGAAAGATATGGACCAGACATGAATTATGAAATTTTTCTTCCAGTGACCATGAACTTCCCAAAATGACCTTGGTTTAAAGTCATGACACTCCCAAAGGTCATGAGCAATCTTTGAGTTACATAGGAACCTACAGTAAAACTCGGTTATAGCAAAGTCCTGGGGACCTGTGAATTTAAATCGCTTTATCAGTAATTTGTTATATCCGTTAAACGAATTAGTATAACCATTACAGCATATTCGCAATATGCATGATTTCCTTCAGTTACTGTAAACCAACTTTTATTCGCGTGCGAGAAATTTTCGCGAAGTTCGCGAGAACCTCGTCATCGCGAATATTTCTCACCGCGAACTGGTCCTTAAAGTCTCTTTTTTCTATTAAAAACAGTTCCATAAAAGCTTGATCGCGAAAATAAATCGTCGCAAACTAGTTTACTTTCGGTAAATCGCGAAATAAAGTCGTCGCGATTAAAAGTTGGTTTACAGTATTACTACCAAATATGTAAGGGAAGCAAATGTTATGAAACATATCTTCTATAATTAAGGTTTTTATCATGAATTAGATTTTATATACAAATGCTAAAAGGAAATAAAGTCAGTTCAATTTATCAATTTTTTTTATAATCTTGGAAAGTTCGTTATAAAAGATGTAAATCTCATTATATTTAACCTCAACAGGACTCAAAATCAGTTCACTATATCCGTAAATTCGTTATATCAGAGTTCGTTATAACCGTAAAATTTTACAGATTTGTTAGGAATTTTGCCAGGGACGCAGAAAAACTTCGCTATATCCGTGAATTCGCTATTTTGTGTTTGTACTAAACAAGTTTTACTGTACCAAGTTTATCCATAAGAAAGATATGGACAGAACACGAATTATAAAATTTTTCTTCCAGTGACCTTGAACTTCCCCAAATGACCTTGGTTCAAAGTCATGACACTCCCATAGGTCATGAGCAATCTTTGTGTGAAATAGGAACTGACCAAGTTGTCCATAAGAAAGATATGGACAAGACACAAATTATGAAATTTTTCTTCCAGTGTCTTTGAACTTACCCAAATGCCCTTGGGTCAAGGTCATGACACACCCTTAGGTCATGAGCAATCTTAGTGTGAAATGAGACCCTACCAAGTTTATCCATAAGAAAGATATTGACCGGACTCGAATAGGAAATTTTTTCTTCCAGTGACCTTGAACCTCTCAGAAATGACCTTTGGTCAAGGTCATGACACACCCTTAGGTCATGGGCAATCTTTGTGTGGAGTAGTAGATTCTAATGTGCTTCCGCCTTCAGCTCAGGTGAGCTAAAAAGTATTGCCTTTTGGAAGTTAAACATTTTTGAGTCAAACAATTTTAAGTAAGTAGGTAGGAAAAGAGCAACCGCAACCAAACAAGTTTTTAAACATGTTAAAGGTGGCCTTGGCATTGAGGTTACAACTGGTACATTACATTGTCACAAAAATCTTGACTTACCTTCACTGTTACTTTTTGTTGATGACCTTCTTCCTCAGGGTCAGACATGTCAAAGGTCAACTTCTCTTCTACAATCAAAAAAAGTTATGTAAAGAAATCTTATCAATTCCTTATTATACATGTATTACAAAAATGCAGACATGACAGATGAAGTACAGCAGATGAATAAATGGAGTAATTTAGGCCACTAAGATAAACGTATCATATATATTTATACGTATCATATATATTTATATATTTACTCACAAAATAGACATGAGAATTCTCTTTTGGGAATTTTCTTTTATAAAATTGGGGAAACACCTACTTTTTAATCATTGAGAATGGGGCCTATTGCACTCCCCTACCTTATGACCCTTAAAATACCCAGAAAAGTTTTTTTTGTCATTGGATACCACAAGATGTAGACCTGTTGTTGACGTTTTTTGCATGTGTATATTCCATTGATTTCTTTATAGGAAGCCTTAACAGTGCTTCCTATCCTTTCAATTCATGTAAATTGGTTGAATCTGATGTGTCAAGAAAATTTGTTAAAGAAGAGGTCCAGTGGCCACATTGCTCACCTGAGCAACTGGCTATTTAAAACTCAAAGCAAAAATCAGTTCAGTATTGAGAAGTTTAAATAGAAAAGAAAGGTTCAAAAGAAGAGGGGGGATGAGTTTTTGAACAAACTTCAATCAATACTTCTTATTGATACTTTTGAATAAATATGATACATACAGTAAAACTCAGTTAGTATGAACACTGATATTGCGAATTTATGGATATAGCGAAGTTATCTTGCGTCCCCAGCTATATAAATTTCTTAGAAGTTCTTATACGGATATAATGAATTACGGATATAGCGTAATTTCATAGGTCCCAGTGACTTTGTTTAATGTCCCAGTAACCGAGTTTTAATGTAATAGCTTTGCTGTTAATAAGATGAAAAATTTAATTAATATAACCTTTATATTCCTTTGTATAACTCTATATGATCCACTTATTTGGCTCTTCTGTTTTCTTGATTGGTCATGATTTGAAAAGACTTGGAATCTAGACTACCCAGGATGCTTCCTTATAAATTAAACAATCACAGGTTTGCTGTTCTTGAGAAGAGGATTTTTAAAGATTTTTCCTAAGAATTCTTCTGTTAAACTTTGATACCCGATTCTTGCCCAACTCTACCCACTGGGGTTTGAACAAACTTGAATCTACACCACAAAAGGATGCTTCCATATAATTATGACCAAACATGGCTTTGCTGTTCTAGAGAAGAAGAATTTTTAAATTTTCCCTATGTATTCCTATGTTAAACTTTGACCCCCATCATGGCCCCACCTTACCCCGGGGTGGGAGGGGGGGTGATCAAACTTGAATCTACATGTACACTACGCAAGGATGCTTCCATATTACTATGACCAATCATGGCTTTGCTGTTCTTGAGAAGAATTTTAAAGATTTTCCCTATATTTTCGGAATTTCTATGTTTAACTTTGATCCCCATCATGTCCCCACCCTAACCCTGAGGGTTTGAACAAACTTGAATATTCACCACTTAACGATGCTTCCATATTACTATGACCAATCATGGCTTTCCTGTTCTTGAGAAGAATTTTAAAGAATTCCCTGTGTATTCCAATGTTAAACTTTGACCCCCCCATCATGTCCCCAACCTACCCCAGAGGATCATTATTTGAAAAAAGAAGTACCTGAGGATCTTCCACATGAGTTTCATCTTTCCTGGCCGAGTGGTTCTTGAGAACAAGATATTTTAAAGATGCCATTTATTTTTCACTTATTCATAATTATCTCCCTTTAGAAGACAAAGTTGATTGATTGATTGTATATTGCTAAACGTCCCTCTCAAGAATTTTTCACTCATATGGAGACACTTGCCGATGGGGAGCTTCAAATTTTGTCCTACACTTGGCACTCAGGGCCATTGAGTAGGGATCTTTATCGTGCCAGCACCTACTGTGACACGGAGCCTTGGTTTATACGGTGTCATCCAAAAGACCGGTCTCCACTCCCCCCAGTGGGATTTGAACCCGCGATGTAAGGACAGGCTTATTAATTCGCGACTCTAATCAGGCCCTCTAACAATTGTACAACACAGGCGACAAAGACAAAGTTGCCCTTCATTTGATTATAGTTGAATCCCCTTCACCTAATGATACTTTATGGCAAGTTTGGTTCTTGAGAAGAAGACGAAAATATGTAAAGTTTATGATAACAACAACAACCATGACAGACAACTGACAAATTTATATCAAAAAAGCTCACTTGAGCCTTCCTTTGAATAATGAAGCCACGCCCTCCAGCATAGCAACAGTCAACATTACTTGATGACGTGTGATATTCTGAAAAATGATGACTGCACAGAATTTATATGTGCAAGGTTCACTTTAAAATGTATTTTTATATAAAGCATTCTAAAATAATATAATAAATATTGCCTATTGTTGAGTGTAACATTGAAAATTGTCACCCAATGGAGACCCAATGTCAACACCGCGGTTGACAATGGTACTCTTGCGATGAAAATGTTCAATGTTTCACTCAACTAAATGCAATATGTATATATTATTTGCAATTAAAATGTTTGCTATTTATATATGATATACTTTCATGTAAATTAGTTGAATCTGATTGTTTGAGAAACATTTGTTAAAAAACACTAGTACCCGCTGAATAATGAAGCCACACACTCAAAAGTACCAACAGTCAACATTGCTTGATGACGGGTGGTATTCCAAAATATAGCGACTGCGCAGAATTTATGCACGCACAGTTCACTGTAATATATATTTGAACATTCAATATAATACAATAAATATTGCATGTAGTTGAGTGTAACATTGAAAATTTCCTCTCGAAAACCATGGAAAACCTAGGCTACACCTGGGTTGACAATAGTGTTTTGGGGATGAAAATTTTCATTGTTACACTCAACTACATGCAGTATTTATATACTAAATGCAATATATTTCCCTGAAAACTTTGCTATTTATATGTATACACATGTACATGTATATAATATATACCAGTAGATTCTTCTCCCGGATCTGATCCCGGATCTCTCTGATCTGATTCTGGATCTCTGGTGCTGGATATAGATGTCTCAAACTCTGACATGGTCTGATTATTCAATTATTGCTCTCGAGGTTCTGTAAAAGAATAAAGGAATAATTCACATTCTTTCCAGGGGTAGACAACATGGTCAAGGCGCCAAATCTGTAACAGAAAAGAAGAAAATGTGGAACACTTCTAGTATACCGGTCCCCATAAATATGGCCCTAAAATAGGTGCCACTGAAGGCGGTGTACAATATAGAGACCATCGCTCACGGGATTGACAAAATCGAAAAAAAAACCACAAATTGCAAATTTGACCCCAAATTCATGTTCCTTGTGAAAAATTGGGTTTAAAAAAAAAACTGGTTTTTAAACAAAGTTTTTTAAAAGAGAATTTAAAGATTTTGTAATATAACGTACTTGTTTAGGAAGTAAATCTCCATCTTGCATTGTTTAGGAATGTAGCCACATGATCAATTTTTGACGTAATCTCATAAATATTCATGAGATGCATCACTTGTGTCTTGACGTAATGAAGAAATGCCTGATAGGACTCAAAGTGCAATGCTATTAAAATTGGGTGATTTTTGTGAGAAATACAGGGATTTAACAAATGTTAGCTAATTACTAGTCATCGATGGATTGAATTGTGCATCATTATCGATTTGAAAGGAAAAATATTCTGAATATTCGGACATGATTGGGAGGTCAGGATATCGAGCTGCAGTTAACGGTAAGTTGCTTTTACAATAACTTGCCTAAACTCAGTGCTGAAAATCGTCATGTTTCTACAATAGAGTTGATTTACCCGGACTTTCATCTCTTAAACTTTCCTTTATAAAGCAAAATTTCAATGAAAGATTTCTATTGACTTTATTGATAAAATTTCGAGCTCCTGTGCTTTTATAGACAATGTCAAACATTTTCATCCAATTCTAAAATACTGTCTCTCCTTTTTCATTGCAGTAATGTCAACGAAATTTATCGTAACCAATGTAATCACTGATTTTGTGCTGTTGTCGTTGTCACACACGTGCTTGAAATATAAGTACAAATCGGTACAAAAAAAGCGTTTGTATGATTCCGGGATAAATCACGCGATATCTTATGAGATTTCATGACGAGTGGCTTCAAAAATGGATACCCAAGCGGACCTAAAATACTGAAGACAAAACTTTTGTAGGAAAGCAGTAGATTTAGGAATAAAATCGGTAGGTATGAGATGGATTAAAAAAGCGGTAGACTCCCGCCTAAATCGGTAGAGTTAACAGGTATGATTTCATGTTTCAACTAAACCAAAGTGTTATATATAGGCACGATTCGACAGGCTGATTCATGCAAGTTTTTGGTCACAAAAGGCACTCATAGTGCCTTTTGTAAGCAAAAATTACATAAATCAGCCCAAAGTCAGAAAGATTACAGAGTGGATTTATTAAACAACCACAATTTTAAAAACTATATAACCTAACCCTAATCACTCGATCGAGTGGGAAATTGCGGTTTGTTTACATTCTGTTTAGCAACGGCAAGGGAAATAATTGCTCATGCGCAATCGCGTGATTCTGGGGACCAGCATGCCAGAAACTTCCCGAAAATGTATGTCTAGACCGGAAATCAATGTCATTTCATTAGAGCTTTACCCATTTGTTTTAATTTGGCCATAAATAAATTATTACAATTTATTACAATTTAAGACAAGAATGCATTTACCATAGGTTTTCATACTATCAGTTCATCAGGTCATATACCTCAAAATCAGGACATAATACCCATTTCAATTCAATCTATCTATCAAATAAAACTTATGGTCATTTCTCATCAATTCGTGGTACCCATTGATTCGTGATATTTTCTTTTTCCATTATTGTACAATCGTAAGGCAGTATTCCAGAAAATTATTTTGAGAAATCGGAAGTAGAGTTCCTGATATAAGCAAAGGGGCATAATTCAACTAAAATGATGAAAAACTTCGGTACGTAATGCAAAAAATATTCAAATTACGCTTACATTCATTTTATACGCTTTTGGATGACATACCTGTTTTCCTAAAAATAGCTAAACGGGTACGAAAAAGTAGGTAATTGATTTCAAATGAATTTCCATATGTCGTCTGCATGATTGACTGTTTATATCAAGTGATATTACTGGGCATTGAATAAAATATGGAAAGTTAAAACTCAGTGTTTTTTTTTTTATTCATCATAACCAGCAGCCAAATAACAAGTGCTGTAATACTATAAGATATGCATCCTTCAAATTAGATTATTTTTCTCTCTTTTTGCATCAGGAATTAAAATACAAATAAATTCCATATTATAATTCCAATTCTAACTTTATGAATATTAATTCAAATATTAAAATACTAATTATAAATCAAAAATTTTTTCAAAACATGTTTTGAGACGCGGGTTATGAATTTTTTTTTTCCTGCAATTATCTTTAGAAAATTATAAAAAGGTATTTGCAATCAACTAAATAATTTATGAAATAAAACACCGATTTCTGTCAATATTTTTTTATCTTTTTATTGCGTATTTGTGCCTGAAATAGCGCACCATACCAATAACTCGGATTTTGATGACGTACCACGAATTAATGAGACGCTTGATTTTTCTACAGTGGTGTAAACACCACACATTTTAAGGTGAATTTTGACACATATAAGTGATGAAATTACACCATTTTTTTAACTAAGAAAATATAAGACCCCATTATTATTAAATCACAATAAAATTAAGCTGAAAGTTTTTTAATCGATTTTATTTAATTACGAATCGGTAAGTACCACGAATCCATGAGATACCAGGCTAACATTTTTTTTGGCATGTTCTTTATGATTCTAATAGAATTTGATAAAATTAAAAGTTTTTAATAAAAATAACATGCAACTAAAAACTATATATTTTAGTATATTACTATATATATGTTATCAGGTCACTCAGGGTATTATACTCCTTGAGTGTCAACGATGTACCAATCATTTCTGCATAAAATGTCTGAAAAAATCAGTTGAGGAATATAACATTATGTCAAAAAGTGATGTTATGTGGTTTTGTGGTACATGCAGAGAAAAAGTCGAAAAGAACATTGTGGTGGATAGAGAGATAGAGGATAGGTGCAATGAAATAATGAAAATATTTGAGTCAAGGATTGATAAACTAGAAAAGGAAGTGCAAAACAAATGCAGTGAAAATGATGTCCGTGCAATCGTCAAGGATGAACTAGATAATAAAGTAGTGTCTGGAAATTCTGAAATCACATCGAATAATGATGAGGTACAGCCCAAAGAAAATGTTACAGCAGTCCTGCAGGAAATAAATGAGAGGAAAAGTCGGGAAAATAACATGGTGGTATATGGAATTGAGGAGTGTGAGTCAGAATCTAGTGAGACACGACGGAACTTTGACTACGAGAAGTTGCAGGCTATAGGAAAGGGATGCAAAACAAATATTGACAATTCCGACGTTAGTAAAGTGGTACGTTTAGGGAAATTCAAAAAGGATAAGGCAAGTCGCCCAATGCTTGTTACCCTTACAACAACAAAAAAGAAGGTGGAACTTTTTAAAGGTGCGAAATTCTTGAAGGATCACTTGGAGTTTGCCAATGTGAGAATTGCAAATGACTTGACAAGAGCTGAAAGGGAAAATGAGAAGAAACTGTATGAAAGGGCTAAAGAACTACAAGGGACACATTCGGGGGAATTCACCTTCCGAGTACGAGGACCACCCTGGGCGCGCAGAGTGGTAAAAGTTCGGGTAGAAGGAGAGTAGATATAAAGAAGAACAGTGAAGATAGTGTAAATAGTTTTAAGTTTGTGAATAGACTAACTTGCTTTTATACAAACGCCGATCAGTTCAGAAACAAATTCAATGAATTTCAAATCAGAATCCGAGATGTAAAACCGATGGTAATAGGGATTACCGAAGTAAAGGCGAAGAATGCTTCTTATCTACTAAATCCCTCCGAATTCAACATGGAATGGTCACAGGAATACAATATGTTCCACACAAACCTAGAAGGGGATATTGGTAGAGGAATTATACTCTATGTGCATGAATCACTCAAGGCGGAGGAAATAAAAGTTGATAGCAGATTTTGTGAGCATCTGTTCGTGAAATTGCGTACTAGTAGAAATGAGACCATGCTTATTGGAGTGATATACAGATCACCATCAGATAGTTCGGAAGAAACCGGTAGAACTTTAAGGAACTTGATCAGTGAAGTATCAAAGCTAAACTTTACCCACCATTTACTGATGGGAGATTTTAACTACCCCGGAATTAATTGGGAGATGATGACATCATCAAACATTCATTCAGAAGAGCAGAAGTTCCTTGAGTGCTTACAGGATAACTTTTTATTCCAAATGGTAAATAAACCAACGAGATGGAGGGGAACTAATACACCAAATGTGCTAGACCTGATATTAACCAAGGACCCGGACACAGTAGTAGATATGGAACTACAAAGTCCTCTTGGAAAAAGTGACCACTGTGTCATCATATTCAGCTATGTGTGCAGAGTGGATGTCAAGAAAACAAAGAAGAAGAGAAAAAGTTATAGCAAAGCTGACTATGTAGGACTAAAGGGTGAAATTAAGCAGATAAATTGGAGGCATATTTTGGAGAATGGCTCTGAAAACATAGATGAAATATGGACAAAATTTCGTGGAAAGATGGAGGATCTAGAGAATAAGTATGTACCTACTTATGAAATTGGAAGGAAGAAAAACCAGCAAATTCCCTTGGATAAAGAAACTCTAAATGTCATTAAAGAGAAGAATGCCTTGGCACGCAAGTACCTGGTACACAAAGATCCAGATGTTAGAAGAAACTACAATCGTACTCGAAACAAAGCAGGGAAACTAGTAAGGAAGGCTAGGAAGAAATACGAGAAAAATCTAGCAAAGGAAGCAAAGAGTAATCCTAAGAGAATATGGCAGTATATCAACTCAAAGAGTAAAAGCAGACAAGGGATTGCAGATTTATGCACCAACCCTAGAGATCCAAAATCAGAAAAAACGGATGATGATGAAACAAAAGCTAACATTTTAGCGGATTTTTTTAGTAGTGTTTTTACTAAAGAACCAGATGGCGAAGTACCACAACTTAAAGCCAGAAACATCCAAATTCAATGGGAACAACGTTACATAAAGGAAGAAACTGTTAAGAAAATACTCAGAGAACTTAAGGTGGACAAATCTCCAGGATTAGACAATTTTCATCCAAGGTTTTTGAAGGAACTACATGAGGAACTGTCGGTACCACTAACTATGATATTCAATAGATCATTGGAGGAAAGAAGGGTTCCAATGGAGTGGAAAAAAGCCAGAATAAGTGCTATTTACAAGAAAGGGAACAAGTCCTTAGCAGGAAATTATAGACCTGTGAGCCTCACATCAGTCGTGTGTAAAACAATGGAAAAGGTAATGCGGGATCAGATCACTGAACACTTCACAAGGAATGACCTATTTACAACAAGGCAGTATGGTTTCATGGGAGGGAGGTCAACCGCACTACAATTACTCAGAGTCTTAGATGAATGGACGGAGGCATTAGATCAGGGACACACCATAGATTGTATATATATGGACTATCAGAAAGCATTTGATACAGTTCCTCATAGACGTCTTATCAGCAAGCTGAAAGCATATGGAATAGGACTTGAAAATATTCAGTGGATCCAAGACTACCTAAGGGATAGAAAACAACAGGTTACAGTGAATGGGAGAAGTTCCGAGTGGCATGATGTAACATCTGGCATCCCACAAGGCTCCGTCTTAGGACCGATATTGTTTGTAATATTCATAAACGACCTACCAGAGATCGTCGAGTCAATGGTATACCTTTTCGCAGATGATACAAAGATTTTTAAAATTGTGAAAGAAAATGGAGACCAGGAAACACTGCAAAGAGATCTTGAAAAACTCGCTCAGTGGAGCAACACTTGGTTGTTGAAATTCCATCCTGAAAAGTGTAAATATATGCATATAGGAAAAAAGTCTTCACAAGAGGTGACATACAAGTTATTAGGAGAATCTTTAGAGCGTGTTCAGGAAGAAAAGGACATAGGAGTAATCATCGACGAAAATTTAACCTTTGAGAAACACATATGCGAGAAAGTAAAGAAAGCCAACTCGACATTTGCCATGATTAGAAGGATATTTCAACATTTAGATGAAAATACATTCATTCCGCTCTATAAATCTCTGGTTCGAACACACTTGGACTATGCAAGCTCAGTCTGGTTCCCATACAAAACTAAATATATTGAGATGGTGGAGGGAGTGCAAAGAAGGGCAACAAAGCAGATACCTGGAATGTCAGATCTTACCTATTCTGAGAGACTGAAGAAACTCAAACTACCAACACTCAGCTATAGAAGACACAGAGGAGATATGATAGAGATATATAAAATTACGAGTGGAAAATATGACACAAAAGCAGCCAATTTTGTGAAATTTAGGAGAGATCATGTAGGGAGAGAAACTGCAAGGGGGAATTCCAAGCAACTATTAATCCAGAGAGCCAGATTAGATATCAGAAAATATAACTTCACCCTGAGAGCTGCTAAGATCTGGAACAGTCTACCAGAGGATGTTATAAGTGCGAAGACTACTAATTCTTTCAAGCAACGTTTGGATAAACACTGGGAAAATCAAGACATTTTTTATGACTACAAGGCTACAATATCCGGAAGTCACGTAGCGAGTAATACTAAAACTGAAGTAGGATATAGGGAGTCCAATGAAGAGGATCCTTAGGGAGCCTGAATTGGAAACCAACGATAAGTAACGATAAGTAAGTATACTATCAGGGCATTTATACCTTCCCGTAAATCTTGCAGAATGAAATATAAGAATATGCGAGTTGAAAAATATTCAGCTTATCCCAGCTATCAAACATAGAACATCATTGAAACAGAATAATCTTTTTAAATACTTTGTTACATTCTAGTAATCATATATTACCTGTTAAATCAGTAAAATGTGTTTGATTCGTATGAACCGCTGCATGTGGCGTTCTCCGTATAAACAAATCAAAATATCGATCCCGACGTTAAATGTGAACGCCCCTTTGTTTTTGTGAAATACATGTAATAGATTTAATAATAAATTTTAAAAATATATAGAGAAACGATAGTTAATCAGATATGAAGACAAATAAATAAATAAGATTAGTTAAATTAACATTGCCTTCAGATATGAAGACAAGTAAATATTTAAGATAAATTAAATCAACATGGATCTGGCAATCTTTTTTTTTTTTTTAAATATACGCTTGGATATAAATATAATAGATAAAAAAATAGAAATTAAAAATTAAATCAATATTGATCTGACAAACAATAGAAATTAAAAATAGGAAATCCACGGGGAACCAGGCACCCCAGTTGAGGTATTAAATGACAGCTTCTATGGAGGTTTACCTCGATCTTTGTTGCATGTTATTGGAAAAAAATGTATTTTTTTTAAAAATAGCATTAACATTGGTCTTGCCATCATTTAAAAATATTTTTATATACGTTTGCTCATGTTTCTTTCCCCTCGCTCAACTCATGATGAAATTAGAAAATGTACACAAGTTTTAAAAACGAATCTGATCTGGACAATTATATAAACAACAGGGAATTTTTTGTAAAATAATTGGAATTTTATGAGTCAAAATATCAGGGTTTTTTCATTAAAAAAAAAGAACAAGGGTACCGCAAATTAAGCGGAGCATCACTTCGCTCGGTATAGAGGCAGCATTCGACGTCTATGGCACGCACAATTCACAAAAATGAGCAAAACATAGTTTCACAGTCGATAAACTAGGTTTATCTATGGCACGCCAAATTCACAAAAATGAGATAAACCTAGTTTCACAATTGATAAACTAGGTTTATCGACTGTAAACTATAGTTTACAAACCGTAAACTATAGTTAACGATTCGTTAACTATAGTTTACAATTCGTTAAGTATAGTTTTCATCTGTAAAACTATATTTAACGGTTGTTAACTATAGTTTATGAATGATAATCTAAGTTTATCTGTCTTTAATGAAACGTTAACAATAGATTTTGTTGATAAACATAGATTCACGTTTGTAAACTATAATTTACGATCGATAACTGTAGTTAAGAGTTGTTAATCATAGTTTCACAAATCGTGAAACTATATTTATCAGATCGTTAACTATAGTTAACGGTTTGTAAACTACAGTTTACAAATCGTGAAACTGTATTTATCAGAAAATCTATGTTTTGCAATCGCAAATGATTGTTTTCGGTGGTAAGTATAGTTTACGGTTATGAAACATAGATTATCGCGTTAACTATGGATGTGAAATATAGATTAACGTTGTTAACTATAGTTTACAGTTCGTAAACTATAGTTTACAACCGTTAAACCTAGTTTATCAATTGTGAAACTATGATTATCTCATTTTTGTGAATTTGGCGTGCCATAGTATTTATCGGTTGTAAACTGTAGTTTACGAACTGCAAACTATAGTTAACAACGTTAATCTATATTTTACTTAAGGAATGAAGCTAATTTCAACTTATGTTATCCGATATAACATAACTTGGGGCAGTTTACGCTTTATAAACCGCGAAGCGGTTTATAAAAAAGCGTAAACTGCCCCAAGTTTTGTTATATCGTATAACATAAGTTGAAATTAGCTTTATTCCTTATAATTTAAGTTAAGTATAGACAATAAGACAATTTTTCCTCCAGAATAAGGCTTCAGATTGAGCATTTTTTTAAAAGTAACGTCAAGTGGAGTAATACGTTTTTGACGTAACTCATTGTGACGTAGGCAAGTTATGTTATCCAAAATATTATATGTTCCTCTGAATGATTCAGCCAATGAAATAGCTTGATACAAGTGAAATTAAATTATATCTGTATATCATAATTAACGCGATAATTTATGTTTCACAACCGTAAACTATACTTAACACCAAAAACAATCTTTTGTGATTGCAAAACATAGATTATCCGATAGATACAGTTTCACAATTGTAAATTATAGATTGCAACTCATAACTATAGTTAAAGATCGTAAATTATAGTTTACAGACGTGAATCTATATTTATCAACAAAATCTATTGTTAATGTTTTTTATCAGACAGGTACACTTAGATAATCATTCGTATACTATAGTTAACAACCGCGTAGTTTTACAGATGAAACCTATACTTAACGAATTGTAAACTATAGTTCACGGTTTGTAAACTATATTTTACAGTCGATCAACCTAGTTTATCAATTGTGAAACTAAGTTTAACACTCCATATTTACAAAAATGAGCTGATCATAGTTTCACAGTCGATAAACTAACTTTATCGGTTGTAAACTTTTCTTTACGGACTGTTTACTATAGTTAACATAGTTAATCTATATTTTATATTTGTAAACCATAGTTAACGCCATAATTTATGTTTCACAACCGTAAACTATACTGAACACCAAAAACAATCATATTTATTGACAAAACAAAGATTATCTGATAAATACAGTTTCACGATTTGTAAACTATGGTTTACAACTCTTAACAATAATTATAGTTTACAGACGTGAATCTATGTTTATCAACAAAATCTAATGTAAACGCTTTATTACAGACAGATAAACTTAGATAAGCATTCGTATACTATAGTGAACAACCGTAAAATATTAACAGATGAAAACTATACTTAACGAATCGAAAACTATAGTTTAGGTCTTGTAAACTATAGTTTACAGTTTACAGTCTATAAACCTAGTTTATCAATTGTGAAACTATGTTTAGCCCGCCATATTCACAAAAATGAGCTAATTATAGTTTCACAGTGACTGTCGATAAACTAACTTTATCGGTTGTAAACTAAAGTTCACGGACTGTTAACTATAGTTAACAATATTAATCTTTATTTTACATTTGTAAATCATAGTTAACGCGGTAATCTATGTTTCTATACTTCACAACCGTTAACTATACTTAACACAAAAACAATCATATTCGATGGCAAAATAAAGCACATTTTAGCTCATTTTTGTGAATTTGGCGTGCCATAGACGTCAATCCTGATGTATATTTCGTCACACCCCCCCCCCCCCCCACTCCGTTGCCATGGAATAAATAGCACCTCGACACACAGCCGGTTGATATGTACTCCAGTGCATTTAACGATTTTTTTTAAAATGGAAAAAGTAAATTTAAACAAGAGGCCCACGGGCCTTATAGGCCTCCTCAGTATCGTGCAACAAATTTCAAACAATTGAAATTGGTTCGTGTTTTAAACCAGAGGCCATGAAATTTGCAATTCACAATTTTGAAAGAGGCACCAATGCTTATCATAATTATAAACTTAGCATGCTTACTCTATTTACTTAATACCCAGATGTATATCAGAGTAACCAAGAGAGAAAATGCACTTCCACTTTACAACCAGTTTTGCACCTCACTACAAAGGAACCACTCACCCAGGGGCCATATATTTCAAAATTTTGCATATTTTATCATAAAATGGTTGATTAAAACTAAAGAGCAGATTTCAAAACATTAATTTATTTTCAGACTATGACCCCCCCCCCCCTCCCCGACCAGAGGACATAAAAAATAACCAATTTGCTAGATGCACTTTTCTTCATCATAAATATATATACTTGGATCATTGGCATAAACAAATAAAAAAATGCATAATGCATTTTCACTATATAATCATTAGAGCCCCACCCTAATACCAGAACCCTGATCCTGGGGCACTAAAATTCACAATTTTGGAAGAAGCACTCTTTCTTAACATAACTATAAACTTAATTAGTTTATTTAATACCCAGAAACAGAGAAGAAAATTTTCAAAGAATGAAAGCATTTTCACTATATGATCAATAGAGCCCCGCCCTAACACAAGAACCCCTGACCCTGGGGCCATAGAATTCAAAATTCTGGAAGAGGCACTCTTGCGCAACATAACTATGTGTTTATTAGTTCATTTAATACCCAGAAGCAGAGAAAAGATTTTCAAAGAATAAATGCATTTTCACTATATGATCAATAGAGCCCCGCCCTAACGCCAGAACCCCTGACCCTGGGGCCATAAAATTCACAATTTTGGTAGAGGCACTCTTGCTCAACATAACTACGTGTTTAGTAAGTTTACTTAATATCCAATAGCAGAGAAGATTTTCAAAGAATAAATGCATTTTCACTATATGATCAATAGAGCCCCGCCCTAACACCAGAACCTCTGACCCTGGGGCCATAAAATTCACAATTTTGGTAGAGGCACTCTTGTTCAACATAACTATGTACTTAGTTGGTTTACTTAATACCCAAGAGCAGAGAAGAAGATTTTCAAAGAAATAATGCATTTTCACTATATAACCCAGGTAGCACACCAACGTTATTAAAACGTTATTAAAACGTTGTGAAAATGTTAGGAAAACATTTTCTAAAACGTTATTACAACGTTATTTTGTATGGTTTTTTTAACGTCATCATAACATTTTTTAAAAACATTGTTCAGCAATGTTTTGTAAACGTTTGCAAAAAACGTTTTTAAAACATTCATAAAAACATTTCGTAAGCATTTAAATAAAAACATTTTGCAAACATTTTAAAAACATTTTTATTCTTTTCTACATTAAAAATTAACTTTATATATAATGTAATATAGACAATCTTATTTAATGCTAATAGTTTACCCGGTTATTATTTAACTTTACAATGCTCTGCAAGAAATTTCTCATATTTGTAAAAATTGTCAAAACAATCATTAAAACTTAGTTTTGAAAAATTAATAAAATGTTTCAAAAGGTCTTTTAATGTACAGAAGTCAAAGTTTGCATTAATAGACGAATGAAACATTTCCTCCTCATTCAGAGTCTGAAGGGAACTCGTCCAACCGTGGGCTCTTTGACTTCTTTCCTTTCTTCTGAAAAATAAATACACAATCTTAAATAACATACTCTCTTATCTATATATTTTTCTTCGTAATAATTAATCATTTGGCATCTGACAACTGTATTTATAATGATTTTTCTTTCATTTATACAAACAATGTACACAATTTTTTTTAAAATGCATGCAAGGAGGTATACCGGTATGTTTTTGATAATTCTGTAAGGCAATGTTTCAGGTTTATCGAAATATGTTCTGTATACTATGTATTTCTAGATATAAATCTCTAACACACCTTGGCATAGTTGCTTCCTCCGGGAAGGTAAGGTGCAAATCTCAGCACATCTAACACCTCTCTTTTGATTGCGTCGAATGCGATTGTTTTCTTGGAAGCTTTGCGAGCAGCAGCTAATAAAATGTAAAATTATATCCGTGTAAGAAACACATACTATAAATGAAAAGATGAATTGTATGGGCAAAAATTAGTTAATTATTTGTATTATTATAAATAAAGTTCGAAATATGACCCAAATCTTGTAACATTGTTTTGTTTGTATTTATGTTAAACTAAGTAAAGTTTAAACGTTAAATGTTAAAACTTAAGTTACATTGTGCAAGTTTTAAACTTACAAAGAATGATTTTGAAAAGGGGTGTGCCGATAAAGGCGGTTTTTCCCTTTTGCCCAGTTCCACTAAACTGGCTCATGCATTTGTTTGTCATTATGGACCTCATTATTGCTCTGCATATCTCCCCTGCATTATCTCCCCCTTGCAAAGCTGCCATGGCATTTATCTAAAACAAATGAATTTTTACATATAATTTTAAGCATGTATCTACAAGTATGCTTCTTTGCAAACCCATGCAGTCTTTGCATGATTAATAATATAACAGACATACATTATAATTTACTTATCATCAATTGCTTTAATCAATATATCATGATAAGCTGTATAGAAAAGCATATTCCTTACCAGTTTCCTCTTGGAATTTTCATCCAAGCTTTCTTGAAAATCTTCAACTTCAGGAACAGAATCAAGCTTACTTCCCGATGGAAGTAAGCTTTCAATAGTGTCAATATCAACATCCACTGACGATATTAAATGGGTCTTAATTGCAGCTATGTCCTGCTGCAGAATATCTATCTTGGAAATGACTGAAATTTAGAAAGAGATGTGTTGCCTGTTTTTATCTGCTAAAAATGTTTGCAAAGTAATATATACATGTATATATATATATAATATTGCGCAATATGGTTTCTCAGACATGTTGATGTAGCTAATTTAATAGAATAGAATAAATCTTACAGGTAAGGGTAGTATAGTTAAAATTAAGTTGTCATACTCTCGGGAGGTACGATACAGCATCAGAAGTTTGTGATAGTGAAACTGTTGGTAGATATTATAGACATTATAAATATATCCTTACAATGTTCATCGTTATGTAATTAAAAATAAAATAAAATATTTTGCATAAAAGGTTGGAACCTACCCCTTCCTTGCACCCCCCCCCCCCTCATTTTTGTATGAGGTTGTCAAAGATTTTTTTTATAACAATAAGCTCAATCTTAAGCGCATGATCAGTACCTTATTACATACCTTGATGGAGTAACTCGGAAATGTTCCCTCCTACATTCTTTGTTGAAGATGTTCCAACATCACTAGAACCTGATAGAAAAGGTTCAGATTAAATAAAAAGAAAGATAAGCAAAATAAAATTATCTATTCTTAAAATAATTTGATTACATACCAGGTTTGGGTTGAGAAATTGATGAACTACTTCTAGACGATGATGGTTTAGCACCTACAACTGAAGAAACTTGTGAAATAATGGTGTCTCTTCTTGGTGATTTCTCAGGGATGAAGCTTGGGACCCCTGGTTTTGATCTTGGGGATTTACGAATGCTAGCATCCAGCAACTGCCTCCTTACTGAAGCCGTGATTAGGGTGTGTTTCCTAACTGGCAAAGATGGTGGCGGTGAGATTACTGATGCTTTTTTCACAGGTGTTCTGTGTTTTTTGTGATCCTCCCTCTGTGGAACTCTTGACTTTTTGGGGGATGGCTTTCTTTTACCTCTGTTAAGAAAACAGAGACCAATATTTTTTAAAGCTGTGTATCCCAAAGTAGTTTAAGTTTATAATAATAAATAAAATACATCTTATGGACCTAGATCAAATATTGATAATTACCTTCTTCATCACTCTCAATATCCGTCCCACTTTCTGACTCGCTTATTAACCTTGCCGGTAGCTTTCTTTTCCTGGAGTCCTCCTCACTTTCTAAATTTGATGTTTCCTCTGCTTTTTTTAGGTTTTTCCTGGCAGTTTCATAGTCCTCATAATCTGTTATAAATGATTTAAAAACAACTATAATACATGTATAACATACATTGTTATCTTGCGCTTGTCATCTTGTGTATTACAATTTCCTTTTTTTTTTAAATCTCATATTTAAGAATGCAATTAAAATCCTTACCTTGTCCAATTTTTCTAAATTTGAATTTTTTCCAGCTTTCCTTGTCAGGCAATGACATTTTTTTAATTTTTCTTTTGGCATTTGAATTTGGCCAATAGCAGTATTGCTTCAAATAATAAAAAGAAAGGCCATTTTAAAATATGTCAACATTGGATAAATCTGAATATCATTTAAAAATTAATACGATTATTGAAAAATTGTTCAGCTAATTTAAACATGTTTAACACAATTAAGAGCAACATTCCGGTAATAGAAAATATCTTTTAATAACTGTTAAATGAAAAAAAAATCAATGTTTCAAAGTTGTTTGTTTTTTACCTACCCCTTCCAGCCATGACTTTGGGACGCATTCTACACTTTCATCATCCACAAAATGTACAACTGCAAACATGATTCGTGGGCAATCTGAAATTAAAAAAAAATATTCTAAATAATTATTTGCTGAAAGTTTAAGTAGAGAAATATATGAATCATTCTGGTATTTATCTTGGATTAATTTTTGTTAGTAATTAGCATTTATATGTTAGTTTGTTTCGAAATGCAAGATATTTTCTTTCAGTGCTAGTAGTAGTAATTGTGATTTTGAGTGAGTAAGTGTTAAATGTTAACATACAGCTATGACATTTCATTCATGCAGATATATTAGATGGGGCATTTAGTTTTATTCTATCTTCAATTTTAATTCAAAAAATTTAATCTTAAGTTCCAATGTTTTAATATGCATACCATGTTTTAAACTGCACCATCGGGATAGCTCTTGTTTTATTGGTGGCAACCTATACTTGAAAGTTGTGTTGCAGTGGAATAAACACAAATTTATTGTCATGGTGAGAGGGTATTTTCAGACATCTTGTTATTAGCTTATCTGCTTCAATTGTTTTTATGGTGTAATCTCGGTGAGAGAATTGTGCATGACCAATGATGTAAGAATCACATGGATAAGTGAAGGAACATTCTGACGAATAGTAGACTCGACAGAGAAAAGCTTTTTTCTCTCTATTAACAGGCCGGATTACTTCGCAATATTTCTTCCTATCTGTTCTGTATACATTGTTTGGTCTTTTATACATAATGTTTGTCACCTTCTTCTGATCTGGGATGACATCAGTTTCCATGGACTCAAATATTCTTTTAACTAATTGAGCTGCTGGATTATTCCCACCTCGAACTTTTCTCTTCAACTGCTGCATATAATTTTCAAAGGGCCATGAAGCGCAGTTCTCTAATGATCCAAATGCATCAGCTTCTGTTTGTAAATGCAAGAGACTGTGTACATTATACACGCAAAATTCCTCTCCATACAACCTGCGACAATTTCGTACAAAGTTACACAGTAGGCGATGCGCATAATCTGAGTAATTCGAAACAAGATCTTCATTTAAAAGAATTGTTATCGCTACGCAAAGACACATAAAATTTCTGTACAAATTATGTGGTAACACGCCTTTTAAAGCAAATTGCCCTGTATATAGAAGGAACTGACGGAATTCGGTTGCTTTCCATCTATCAACTTCCTCAAGACTTCTTGGTTTTCTGGCAAATTCTCGGGGTATATAATGTGCCAATGACACAAGTTTAGTGCTAATCTGAGAAATTTGGCCACTAGACAATCGATTATTCGCTCTTGGACCCCGCATCCAAGTTAACAAAAGCTTTTTCATTACACCAAGACACACTTGATGCATGTAATCCACTGGAAAACCTTGAATCATATCTATTGGTAGGTCTAGAAATGGAGATCGGACATCTTGTTTATGATGCTCTTCTTGTGTTTGGTTCCTAAATGATGCATTTGTTCTGTAAACAAGATTATCTATGACCGGGTAGGTCATCCGTCCAATATACTGCCCACGCTGCTCACATTTGTCACATCCGAAATACCCAGAATATTGTTTGACACACTTGACAAATGCTTTTGCTGGTGCATCACAAATTATACACAGGATTTTAATTTCAAAATGTTCTTCATTGATGTTTATTCCATTCGTTATTAAATTATTTAGGTCAATAATAGTTTCATTCAAGAACTCTAAGTTCGATGGTTTTGAAGTACCAACAGTCAATGTTATAGGGAACGCTTTTGCAGGTTTTAAATTGCAAATGAGTCCTAATACAGGCCACACGGTTGTTTTGCTGCTTTTAAACAAAGGTAATCCATCAATATTTAGAGATAGGATTAATTCATTATTAAGCGCCTCAATGTCCGTTTGAGCATATTTCTTTAATGTATTAAAAATCATTAATTCAAGCCCAAAGTGGAAATATTCCATGTCTGATATTTTTTGTAAGTCAACGTGCCTTGGTGTTCTCAGAAGTGTGCGCGAAGAAGCTGGAATGTTTGGAGTTACAGTTTTTCTCAATCTTTTAAGCAGATCATCTACTGTACTTGCGTTAACTTCGTTCAAATTAACCCATTCTCTAAGTGTATCTACCACTGCACTTTGACCATCACTGAAATCGGATTCCTCATCAGAAGATGAAATATATGCGGCGAAATTTAGATCTATTCTGTCATTGTTATCATCATCAAATGGTGCAATGTCACAAGCTGGCTGATAGTTTGGTGCAGGTGCATCATGCATGCCTTCAGATGAACTAGTATTTTGGATAAAACTAGTATTTGAGCATCGGGGTAATGATCCGGAATCGGTTTCAAAGGACCGTTCCCCTTGATTTTGTAAGCGTAGTTTTCTACGCTTTTCAGATATCCATTTCTTGTTATATAGGCGTCTTTTATTGTGTTTTTTGTCAGGGTCCATATTTGGTCTCTAAAGTAAAATTTTTTAATGTGTCAGTTACTTAAATGAAGTGTAAAATTTTTACTTAAAAAATAGATATTAAATCAGCTAATAATCAGCTGTATAAATCACATTTCTAATTATTATATACCATATAATTTATTTGTTGAATAATTTTTAGTACCTTTTTTCTATTCTATAATTTCTATTTTAGATTAATTTTAATTTTCCCCTGATCTTGCATATAAAAAAAAACAATTTAGCCTACACATAATTAAACCAGGGGCATAAAAATACTCGATCAATTTAAAAATTTGGACAAGCAGAAGACTGTGTTTGGGAGGAAGCTGAGAAAGCTTTTTAATTAGCATTTCTTATATTTGATAGGAATGTTTGTTAAGAAAAAAAAGGATATGTGCCTGTTTATAAAGCCAAACTATCTAATTAGCAGGTTTCTCGTGCTAATCTAGGCAGTTTCATCTACTTGTGAAAGTTGTAAAAGATTATATCAACATGCTCAAGGTTCTGATAAGATAATGCAGGGTGGTAAACAAAGAAAAGCTGTTAATTTGCCATCCTGCTGTGCAGTTATTTTGAACTAACCATTGCCTTTATTATCTTTCAGCCAGAGCTAGATTATCAAGTGTCAAAGCTGCAGCGGATGTTATACGACTTTCAAACAAATTAATCAAAACCCTATTCAGTCGTTTTAGTTTTTGACAGATTACTGAGAATTTGAACCTGATAAAATACATTAAATTCAAAAATACATTTAAAAATATATAAATAATAAGTTCATCACAAAGCAGTCTATGTCTATCATGTTTATTATTATAAATAACTCCTCAAATTTTTGCATACATGTTAACTAATCTGATAAATTTATAGAAAGAGTGATGAAGTGTCTCTTAAAAAGACAGTGTTTCAATTATAATATATAGTTTGAAAAAAAGTTTGACACAAACTGCAAGGTAGCTAGCTAAATGAAATAAAAAAGAAAGCACAATCTTGTTTGTATTGTTTATAGATAATGTCAGCCAAATAAGCGCAGTCCGTGTTTAAAAACATACTTCGCGCCTTATTCAAATGCATTAGTTTGTTCAAAAGCTCACCAATGAAACTTAACACCAGTATTTCCTTGATTATGCATGGTTCTGGTATATAACATGCTACTTAATTCCCCAATCATAAGTATATTAGTGTTGTACATCTATCAAAGTCCGTGATCTATTCAAATAATAAAAGTAAAGAACCTATATCATGTATATTAAGTACAAAAATATACTCACAGAGAAATATTTCAGCTACACTCTTCTTTGTCTCACAAGAATTCAAAATGATTGACCTACACAGAGATAAAGTCACGTGGAAACTGCATGCAGCTGGGATCGGCTTCCTCGGCCCTAGCCACGGCCACCCACTGTGTTATTCCATTAACTCCCGATAAACTTATTGGGGAGGAGATCAAATTAACCCACAAAGTTACACAACTAAATAATTGCATCTTTTTTCACATTAAAAAAATGCTGAATTGTCATCATGTATTTTTTTTTTTTTTGATTTATTATTCATTTGTTAAAGTTAATCTAATTTTATATATTTCAGTGAGGTACACAATAAAACATTGAACTCCTTGTCACTATACCTCCCCCCTTCCCACCCCACTCCAACACCTCCCATTTAAAAATCTCTACATGCAAAAGTTTCGATGTACTTTTGTTAAAATTTATATAAATTTTGACAAAATATTTAAACCATCTTGGAAAAACATTTATAAGCAATTTTCATAGTATTTCCATAACGTTTTAAAAATGTTTTTAAAACATTTGAAACAATGTTATATTCTAATGTTATGTCAATGTTGTCTGACAACTTATCAATGTTGCCTGAAAATACTTTCAATTTTCAAAAAAGGTTCTTAAAAAGAAATTCTATTTTTTTTTAAATGTAAAACTGTAAGATAAAAATAGGTTAAATAAAATGTTTTTAAGAAACATTATGATAACGTTTTTAAAACGTTTTCCCAAAGGTTGAAAGGGGAAGTAAGATTAACATTTTCAAAGAAATGTTTTCATAACATCATTTAAACGATGACAAAATGATATTAAAACATTGTCAAAGTGCTTTGTTGAGAACATTTTCTGATAACGTTTTTTCAACCGTTATACAATGTTAGGAAAAACGTTTGAGAAATGTTTTCTTAAAACGTTTTTTGATAGCGTCCTTACAACTGGAGAAAAATGTTATGCTAACGTTTTAATAATGTTTTCTGAACAATGTTTTATAATAACGTCCTTACAACCAGAATATAATGTTATGAAAACGTTTTGTGCTACCTGGGAATCTATATGGCCCCGCCCTAGCACAAAAACCCCGACCCTGGGGCCATGAATTTCACAATTTTGGTAGAGGACTCAATGCTCATTACATTCATGCCAACAGTTTGACTGCTTGATGTCCAGGAGTAAAGAAGAAGATTTTTAAAGATTGCAATAATTTTGGTGGTTTTGGCCCCACCCCTCAGGCCCCAGGCGGGGACCATAAAATTCAAAATTTTTGTTTCTCTTCACCCATAAATGCTGTATACCAAATTTGGTTGAAATTGGTTCAGTGGTTTCAGAGAAGAAGCTGAAAATGTTCAAATGTTAACACACGACGGACGACGTACGACGGACGACGAACGACGGACGACGACGGACAAAAACAGATAGCAATAGGTCACCTGAGTTACTCAGGTGACCTAAAAATAGAGATCCCGGCTTTGAACCTGAGGACAAAGGAGTACATGTACATGTTATCGTGGAGAGATCTTTTTAAGTGGATTCATTGCAGGATTGGTGCTACACATTTGTTTTGTTTGCTTCAATTGTGACAGATTTAAGTAAGAATTACATGAAATAAAGCTAGACTAATAGAGCCTTTCATCAGACTAAAAATAATTGATCGAATTAACTTTTCTTTTCATGTAAAATTTATATTTTGTTGATTATGGTATAAAAGAATCAAGTACGAAGAATAGTTCTTTAAACGATTGTTAAAACTCATTTGTTAGCATTAATCCCTTGCTGATTGTCAATGAATGAATATCATTTTTGAATCCCCTTTTCTCTTGTCAATAAATAACACAATGTGCCTTTTCCCCCCGCAGTATTTTATGGACATTTATGTTACCAAGAGAATAAGCATGTAACTTTTTCACACAACAAGGCTCTCTTCAGCAATACATATAATGAATTCAACATAAAAATGGACATTAAAATTAAACTACTGTTCTTGAATGTTGTTTTCCTACAGATGTATATTGGTCTGTGTGAGTCCAACTTTGAGCAAAATCTTTTCAAGGGCTACAGTAAAAGTTTGAAACCAAGAAAAAATAAAAATGAACCTGTTCATGTGGGCGTTCTAATGAGGTTAAACACGATTCACGAGGTGGATGAACATTTACAGTACATTTCTTTCACAGCCTGGTTCGATGTTAAGTGGACTGACGACTATCTAATTTGGAACGAAACCAGTTATTCCGAAATGACATCTATCACCGTGCCGGAACAAAAAGTTTGGGTTCCGGATTTATATCTGTATTACTCAGACGAAAAAATTAACGCACTTGGATCTCCTTCTATTATATCAGTGACGTCAAACGGTCACATGACTTGGATACCAGGCGGGAAATTCAAAATCATATGTTATCTTAGAATGAAAAAAATTCTATTTGACAACCAGACCTGTTTATTGACACTATCTGCTTGGTTAACCTCGGACTCTTCTCAGAAGATCACTCCAGAACAACCATCAACTGATGAAAGTTTTATTACACAAAATGGAGAATGGGATATTACAAGTTTTACAAACCGTGTGTTACATATCTGTCCGAGAACGAAATGACAGTATTACAATACGAACTGCACCTTAAAAGACGATATTTTTTTTTGTATTTAGTACCCTTGTACCTATTTTGGCACTCTCAGTAATGAATTCTCTGACATTTCTTATTCCTTTAGAATCAGGGGAGAGAATTCAGTACTCACTGACCCTCTTACTAGCCTTTACCCGTTTTTCTGACATTATTTGAACAAACAATGCCCCCGAGTTCCGTGGATATACCTTATCTCACCCTGTATGTCGATTTCCAGTTGTGTTTAAGCGTCCTGTCAACCGTAGTCTCAGTTATTTCTAGGTTAAAAACAAATAGAAATGATAATAAAGAAAGTAATTATAAGAATATATCTGGTACATGTACCAGTCAGTGTGGGTGTGGAACCAAGGATCGCAATCAAGATAAACCATCCGAATGCAATGGAGGAGAACAGGTTAGGTATAAAACAAACACAGGAGTCATAAAATGGTACATAGAGAATTTCAGCAACTTGTTCAGCATTATATTGCAACTTCTGTCAATTATGGCACTAATGATTTTATTCTGGATTTAACAATCATGCTCAGAAAATATAGTTGTAGTCAAGATGAATGTTTTCTGTAATGAAGATTATTATGCTTTCTGTCAGTTTGTCTCTATATAGCCCATACCCTACTATTCTCGCATAGTGGTCTAAGGATTTATATAGCGTAAGCATACTATGCCGAAATAGTGCACGGTTTTACTTTGTGAAGAAAATTCTTCTTAGCACACGCCGGGAATCGAACTCACGACCGTCAGGTCGCCAGTCCGATGCCTTATCGATTACGCCACAGAAACGATCACTAACTGGGAGAATTTTATTAAATATATAAACTTAATTTATACAATTGACACAAGAAGGAGAAAATAGACAAATATTATTTGAAAACAGTTATATTTATTCTAAGGAATCTGAGATAAATGTGTACAACAAAGTTTCAAACTAATTACATACATAATTAGATAAATTGATATCATTGGGTCATTAAAACGCTTTTTTACATAGCGCTTGATTGAAGGATGTAAAAGAAAATTATCAATGAGAATCCACGTCTGTAAACAAATCAGTCTTACTAACAAAACAGAAAATAAAGATGAGTATCTTTGGGACAGAAAATTCTGACTTATTTAGAGAAAATACTAGTAACCAAAATAACTAAGCATGCAACTAATTCTAGCATGAAGATTTTGAATGAGTTTTTGCAAGTGCGCTGTGTAACCACCATTATTTTCAGGAAAAAATCAAATGGATTGCCGCATAAATAACAACAACAGTCAGCATAATAATAACAATAGTGTTGCATTATGCATGTACTATGCCTAAATAGTAGGCAGGGTTTGACACATAGTGCACTCGCCTCCGGCTCGTGCACCATGTGTCAAACCCTGCCTACTATTTAGGCATAGTACATGCATAATGCAACACTATTATATAAATAGCATATTACCGTCTTGGGAATATTAATTTTTCTTTTACTTTTTCATGAGAATTGGAGGACTTCAATTAAAGAAATAGAATTGATATATGTTGCTTGTATGCTTAATAATGAAGCATCGCATGTAAATGTACATTAATATTTTTGTAACGGAATAAAATATTCAGAAAGAAACAACATATGATTAATTGTTTACTCTTGTTTGATTAGTCTGAAAAGTTTTAAGTTTTCACGGCTTTTTCTAGATTTTGACATGTTATGCGCCAGGAAAATGTCAAAACCGGTGTAACGTTGATAATTGACCTGGGTTAAAAAATTGACCTAATTTTCAACGTTGAAAACTGAGACCAAAGGTGTTGAATTTAAATCAACTGAGCCGTGTCGTGGAATTTTGATCACGAAACCGGTTCTATATTCAACAGTGTAAAACACATATTTTAGACTTAGTTTTCACAACTGTGATTTAATCCATAGGCGTCGGGAACGGGGGTGGGGGCTAAGGATGCTACGCCCCCGCCCCCACATTAGAAAATTTGAAATCACCATTTTTCCTAATGTCAGGAACATCTAAACGTACAACTTTTACATATACACTCTAAGCAAGCATTTCAACAAATTCAAACGATATATTTTTACATCATAGACAACTGCTTTCTCATTAAAAATGGAACTTGGAAATTTGCATGTCTTTTCGAAAGGTTATCAACGAAAATCACTTTGTTATAAATCACCCCGATTCTACATTAAATTTAGTTCATATTTCGAATCGATATATCCCAGTGAACTTTAAATTAAAGTCACCACTGAATGTGCAACAACTGTTTTATGTTTGGAAATTTTACTGACTATGGAAGATGAAGGCACACTGAAACTATACTGTGTAAGAAAAGAAATGATTTCTTCTTCATCTTTTCCAATGTTAACTTTCCGTAATTGTTAAGTAATATTCCGCTATCACCTGTTTATGGTATGGCGGTTAAAACGGTGCATTATTATACTTTTTTGTTATTCTTACTAACAAATGTTTTCCTTTTTCTAAATCATGCCATTGATGTTCGACAAAATATTATTCCTATTCGATAAGATGTTATTCTTGTGCGAAAAAAAAAGCTATTTCGAGAATTAATCACCTTTAATTTATTATTCTATTCGAATATATGTGATTCCTATTCGATAATTTTGTAATTTCTATTGGATGATAAAATAATATATATTCCATAATCATGTTAAACATGTCATTCCTGTTTAATTGAGTTTACAACCAGTTTTAGTTTTGTCAATGCAATTGTTGAAAAAGAAAAAGAAAAAACATCGCATAGGAGAGATAAAATTATGCAACAAGATAAGAAGTTTATCGAATAGGAATCGTATTTTTCGAATAGAAATGGATAGTAGTATGTTTTCAAACAACAAATTTATTGCAAGTAAACCATATACATTGTAATATCGAATAAGAAAGAGGAAATTATCGAGTAGGAATGACAAAATTAACTAATAGGAATAGCATGTTTTCAAATGTGAATGACATCGAAAAGGAAACGCGTGTTTTCGAAAAGAATGAGATATCATGATATAGGAATCATTTTGGCGTATTTCCTTCAATGGGAATAGCAATTTATCGAATACAAATGACAAATTATCGAATAAGAATTACAACTAATCGAATAGGTATCACATTGGATCCAATAAGAATGATTGGTTTTAGAGTAAGAATAATCTCAATCTCGAGGTTTTGCTCCGAAAACAATATTTTTTTTTAAAAGCAAATACAGGGTGCTGACAGATAAGATTGTTACAGGGATTTCACCAACTTTGTTCAAAGTTAGCATTTCTTATATATTACTGATCATGCTATTGATGTATTATCATATTGATCTTTTTCACAAATATAACCTATCACTTGATTCATTTTGGTCGATGGGTTTATTCTAATTTTCATTTAAATTAATTTTACTTTTAATTGTGTTGATTTTTATACTGAATTTGACTAGAAGGGATGTTCTGCCCACATGATCAATATTCTAGTATATAGGGCTCACTTTCTAGACACCAGATTTCCAGGATTTTTGTTTTATGTCCTATCATTGTTTTGTAGTTACATGTATTTATGGATGCTATGGGTTTTAGAAAGTATTGTCAAAAAATAAAGTAATCATGCTTCAAGATAACTGAAATCGTGTACTGATCAAAATGTACATATATACATGGGATGATAGATTTATTTCTATTACTTTTGAAAACAGGAAAAATTGAAAATAAATATAGATATACTAATAAATCCCGTAAAACAATCCCGGTTTAAAAATTGTTCAAACTCTGAGGTTTGGTCAATATTCAACAGGGCCAATTTTCAACTTGTTGAGGTCATCAGGGATAAAAAAAAATAACAAGCTGTTGAAAAATGAGCCTGGGTATAAATCAACGACTTTTGGTCTCAGTTTTCAACAGAGAAAAAACACCAACGGTTCAAAATCCAACGTTGAAAAATGAACCCTGGGTCAATTTTTAACTGGGGTCAATATTCAACGTTTCATCAAAACTGGTCATTTCCGCCTAGTCCACCTGCAGGCGGGATTCTCGGGTTGATTTTTCGAAACTTGCGATCCGAATTAAATACTTATTGTTATGCAATTGTTTTGTAAAACACGTTTTGATTGGCTACTGCACTGAGGTTTGAAGCAATAAAACGAGCATTAACGAGGCAGAAAGCCTTTCATTATGAGGTCATAATAGAGCGACGCCAAAATACTATGCACCGTGACGTATTTTATATAACGAAATTCGTGTAAACAAACACGATGCATGGATTGCATGAGAATGGGAATAACTGACCTTCTAATTTGAAACTCAGTTTCCGACCGTCAAATCAGCATTAACGGTCGCAAATACCAAATTAGAAGACAGTTATTCCCTAAATTCACAACTTATCATGCAATGGTACAATGCCTTAAGTACTCATCATTTTCGTTTTAATTGAAAGGTTTTTTTTTTCAATTTACAGTCTGTTGAGTATATTGTCAGACCTTCGATTTTCTTTTCATTTTTGTTGCAAGGACTGCATCGAAATATGGACTGAGCTGTTCATAAATTGAAACTTCAGAATTTAATTCAGATCGAAACTATTGAACATAAGTTCTTAAGCTTGTTGGAGACTGTGAAACTTTCAGTTTTCATATTGGCATCGGTTCTGACGTACTCCTGGCATGTAAAATATCAAAATCGTGAAAAAGCCTGGAAACTTTAAGAGTTTTCGGACTACTTATTGATTAGTGAGACTCTTTAATCGAATTTAAATTGCACTGTGAGGCCTACGGTAATCATGTTTAAAAAATCTTTTTAAACAAAACATACTGCGAGCAGAGAAAATAAGGCTATCTGGAAACACAGATAGGTTTGAGTGCCTTGAAAGATAAAACATTCCAAGTTGACCGGTCACACTCGTGGATTGTAAATTCTTTGTCATAATCGATTGAAAATCCGTGGACAATAAAGTGTGAAAGTTGTATCAAAGTCCTATTTGCAAATAAAAGTCATTGTGGCGATAAAAAAAATTGCAAAAAATTCAATTGAAACAATATTACAGTACATTGACATCTTTGTGTTCAAAACTTATTTCTTAATAACGTGCCTCAATCGTTGTAGAAATAGTTCGTATGTAGAACAATAAAACAAAGAACCAAAAAGTTATACATGTAATTTTCTATATACACATGCATTAACTCATGTAAAACTTTGATCGCCGAAAGAGTCCACACCTTAAACGAGGGTTCATGATTTTAACCTACTTGAATCTACACTACGTAAGGATACTTTCACGTTATTCTAATTCTTTTGTAGCCCAGTGGTTCTTAAGAAAAACTAGAACTGTCCAATTGGGACAAAATACCCCCCGCTGGGTTTTTCAGAAGTAAGTATTTGCATAATAAAGATATGTATCAAACACGAATTATAAAATTTTTCTTCCAGTGACCTTGAACTTCCCAAATGACCTTGGGTCAAGGTCATGACACACCCATAGGTCATGGGCAATCTTTGTGTGAAATGAAAACCTACCAAGTTTATCCTTAAGAAAGATATGGACCGGACACGAATTATTAAATTTTTCTACCAGTGACCTTGAAATTCTCCGAATGACCTTGGGTCATGGGCAATCTTTATGTGAAATGAAAACCTACCAAGTTTATCCATAAGAAAGATAGAGACCGGACACGAATTATGAAATTTTTCTTCCAGTGACCTTGAACTCCCCCAAAATGACCTTGGGTCAAGGTCATGACACACCCTTGGGTCATGGGCAATCTTTGTATGAAATGAGAACCTTCCAAGTTTATCCTTAAGAAAGATATGGACCGGACACGAATTATTAATTTTTTCTACCAGTGACCTTGAACTTCTCCAAATGACCTTGGGTCAAGATCATGACACACCCTTGGGTAAATCTTTATGTGAAATGAAAACCTACCAAGTTTATCCATAAGAAAGATACAGTGACCTTTAACTTCCCCAAATGACCTTGGGTCAAGGTCATGACACACCCTTGGGTCATGGGCAATCTTTGTATGAACTGAGAACCTACCAAGTTTATCCATAAAAGATATGTGTCAAACATGAATTTTGAAATTTTTCTCCCAGTGACCTTGAACTTCCCCAAATGACCTTGGGTCAAGGTCATGACACACCCTTGGGTCATGGGCAATCTTTGTGTGAAATGAGAACCTACCAAGTTTATCCATAAGAAAGATATGGACCGGACACGAATTATGAAATTTTTCTTCCAGTGACCTTGAACTTCCCCAAATGACCTTTGGTCAAGGTCATGACACACCCTTAGGTTATGAGCAATCTTAGTGTGGAGTAGTAGATTCTAATGTCCCTCTGTAAGAAAGATATGGACCGGACACAATTGCACAGACAGACGGACAGACGGACGGACAGACAGACGGACAGACGGACAGACAGACAGACGGACAGACGGACAAGGTGATTCCTATATACCCCCCCAAACTTCGTTTGCGGGGGGTATAAAAATTCAAATGACCCGTCCATTTTTAATATTTCTTAAATCTTAATTATCCAAGTTTCCAATCGTTGATGCACTGGCATTCTCTATCTACCAGACGGTGATTCCTTAAACAATATCTCTATTTACTTCATCTTGGGGCAATATAATGTTCAGATATTCTGATCAATTCACTGCAAAGAACTATATGCGGTATATTGCATATGTTTGCCCCCACAAAAGTCAAATTTTGAATACTTCCTGCTGAATTCAATAAATTTTAAGAGAAATATAAGTTAACAGAAAATATTATAGTTCCAGAGCAGTGTATTCACAATTTCTGTTTTTATGACGTCACAAACTAGTCCGATTTTATATCCTTTTTCAGAAAGAGGGCAAAATGGACAAAATTTCAACAATTCAAGCTTTATAATTTATAGAGCGCATGTGTGTTCAGGAACAATATTGACATATTTCATTGATATTATCATTCTACACATTATATCAAAATATTTATCCTGAACACACATGCGCTCGGTGACTTTTATTTAAAATATCGACGAAATATGTACATTTTTCTGCAAAATTCATAAAAAACTGAAATTTACGTCATATTTGTGACGTCATTACGTACATATGACGTCATTACTTGTGAAATTATTCAGTGCTTTGAAGTCAGCATATACTCCCCTGTTTAAGGACTTAATTAAATATTACTCCATCAAAGTTTGATTTTGGGGGGCAAATGTTGGTTAATACCGCATATAGTTCTTTTCTTTTATTTTTTTTTTTGAAAGTTATATCCAATATACTGCATGAAACTCCACCTCTGACATGTCAGGACAGAGTTTAGAGATTTCATGAGTTAATATCTTTACTAAATGAAATTTGACAAAATATAGTTTTGTTTTCCTATATATATTCCTTCATTTTGCCTTAATTTTCAAACTTCCCATTTTCACTTAAAAATTGTTTTTCACATGCACAGCATGCTTTCTGGCTACAGCTGCGGTTTGAATTTAATTTCTTCATTATCTATATTGTGTGACCGATCAACAGGGAATGTTTACTTTTCATTAGTTCCTGATCCCACCGCTAAATTTTCCACGAGTCAGTATTTCAAGCCTTTTTAACATGTTTACAATATTGTTTGTAAATTATTTTAATATCGATCAGTATTTTCATTGTTCTGGCATGGTGATTTAGAGAATAAAAAAATTAATATTTATTGCTAGATGCTTTGATACAGGTTTAATTGAATATATATCTGGCATTATTATTAGGAAACTGTTCAATGTTATCCATTCACATGTTAGAAAAACAAACAACAGAAAAAATGATATCACGAGGTTTTATTCACTCTTTTGATATGCATGTACATAAGATTGTCAAATCTAATGCATTAGTATGCGTTTGTTGTTAATACTTCTATCAACATGATCAATATACAGTGTTTTTTTAAGATACAAATGTAATGTGTTCAATAGGAGAACAAGTAAAACAACTCTGGAATTAAACAATTTAGACATAAAAAAAATATTTACATTCGCTGTGTTTTTCTACTAAGCCAACTGTGAAATTGATTTGAAAATCATTTTCTTGTATAATCACGCGTAGAAATATACACGGAGAAACGTGCGTTACCGTGACGTCACAATAGAGCTACAGCGACGCAAGTAATAGTATAACAACATAGGGCAGCGAGAAATTCAAATATTGAGTATATTTTCGGTGCTTCCAAACATGTAAAATGTAAATATAAGGAATGTTTTTAAGTTTAGTGTGAATTATTGGTGTGAGAATCACACAGACTTGCACGTAGGCATATTTTTCATGAAGCGCTAGCGCGCTTCATGAAATATGCCTATGTGACAAGTCTGTGTGATTCACACACCAATAACTCACACAAAACTTAAAAACATTCCTTAAGTACCTGCAAATAAAGACACTTACAAAAATACAAAAAACATTACTCAGAATGCATTCTTATATACTTACTTGTACATTGAAATACAGTGTAAAACAGAAAATAATATATATTTATCTTACAAACCAGGTAATGAGATAAGTCATCTAATGACTATTCAAATGTCTTTTCTCACTTATCGTTCTTTTCTCATTCATTTGACATTGAAGAGGCATGGCACCCGTCTCAGTATATTGTTTGATCCTTCCACTTGTCAAATTTAAAGTCCTTTCCAATTAACAAGTCACAACTATCCAACATATATGTTTATGTCACATTTATAAGAAGTACCTTATCCTAAACCCCTCCACAGAGTCCCATTTGTCCCAAGACCATCTCTCATAAGTCATATGTATCCAAAGTCCCTCTTTCATATGTCTTATTTCTTCAAACTCCTTCTTTCATATGTCATATTTATCGAAAGACTCTCTTTAATATGTCATAATTATGCAAAGACCCTCTTTCATATGTCATAATTATCCAAAGTCCATCTCATCTATGTCACATTTATTCAAAATCATTTCCTTATAAGTAGCATTTATTCAACGTTCCTCTTACATTTATCTATTCTCCGTCTT
>NW_026931215.1:20000-44658 GCF_032062105.1 Saccostrea cuccullata | reverse complement strand
GGAAAATAAACGATATGTCCTCATTTGCCACCCCCTTTGCAATGCCTGTCATAATGCTACATGTACACATGGTACATGTATCCCCTAACTCAAAACATTGCCATGGGACCCTAGCCATAGTCGTCCAAAAGTTCAAGGGCTGACTGTAGAAAAATTAACAAGATATGTTTTTAAAACATGTACTCAAATATGCCCCCTTCCCCCAAATTAGAATTTTTTCCAAGTCCAAAGAGGCATAAAGTTCTCTGTCAAAAATGGTGCAATATTGTAACCCAAAATAGAACATCACTTAGATATTTGCTTGATGAATCTGTATACTAAATTTCATTTCAGTATGTGCAACCTCTCTGAAGAAAATGATCGTGAACTGCAAATAACTGAAATTTTTCTAAATCCAAGGGGCATAACTCTGTCAAAAATAGTGCAATCATACCCAAAACAGAACTTGGCCTAGATATTCATCTGATACACCTGTATACCGAATTTCATTTCAGTATGTGCAGCGGTTGTGAAGAAAATGAACGGAAACTAAATGGAACGACAGACAGCAGCAAAGCAATTAATATGCCCTCCCTTCTTTGAAGGGGGGCAAATTTTTTTTTTTTTTCATTAACTTGAGAACTATTTATGCATCGTCACAAAGACACAAACCACGGCCAAAATGTATGATCTACTCCCATTCTGGCCATGGTTGAACAAGGAAAGAATTCTTCTTAATTCATTAAAATATTGACTAATGCAAGTAAAGCATAGTCGGATGATGAACTTTATCGCAACCTTTCAAAATCCAATCGCAGGATACGAAATATGTCTTATATACTGTTGATGTCAATTGTTATGATGGAAACAAAACTTGCCACTGACTGAATATGACGTCACAATAGAGAGGCGTAAATATTCAAGATTACGACACATTTTCTGATCAAGCAGCGATGGGTAGGAGAGAGCTACATGCGGACTCCAGACCGTGGTTTGAGACAATATACAATTATTGCTGTTTTTTGACGTCAATACAATGATTTAGCCATCTGAGGAGTACAATATTCACCGAGCCCGAAGGGCGAGGTGAATATTGTACTTCGAAGATGGCTAAATCATTGTATTGACCGAAAAAACAGCAATAATTGTTTTATTATATGATTCACTGATAAAATAATACAGCTCATTACTTGTTTGCATTTAATTAATTAAGTCCTAGCCAAATACAAGAGAGAAGCAGAATTAAAATGTGAATAAACCTTACCAGTCGTATCAATTTGAAATGTTTTTTTTTTTTAATCAATTTTAGTTGCAAAAAAATGCAAAATGAGATGAAAAAAATATGTATCAGGTCAGTCTTTTTTATAGGATAGATTTTGAAAGGAAGCAGTATTATCAGGAAAAATGACTGCCAAAAAGTTAAAAAAAATTGTTGTTCAGTAAAAGTGTTGGAGGGGGGTCCCTGCATCCCCTCTTACCACCCTCACCCTAAAATATATATTCGTTTATGTTTTGTTCACATGAAAAAAAATCATAGTCGTTTAAATAGCTTTCCAAAACAATTTGTATCAATTTGGAATTTCCCAATCTATTTTTAGATCAATGTAGAGGAAATAAATCCTTGTATTGACCTGGAACGTCACGTGCAGGTCAATACAACGTAGTATTTTTCTAACATAGTTGGATCTCAGCCAATCAGAGAGATGGAAATTATTCGATCATATAATAATGCAATTTATGAGGCTTTAATTTAGTTGATTGATGCTTCTCAGTGATATACAAGTAAGCCCTAAAATCAAAGAGAACTCAATTGCCCAAGGGTCTGGTTATTTGATGCCCCCCTCCCCCCAAATCATATGATTGTCTCCTTACATAGTAGTACACCTTCAGAAAAACATAAACAACCGATAGTCACAGGTGACGTAATTAAAGGAACTACAAGACATTTTTCAAACAAATTTTATTCAAGAATCTTTTCATTCCGTTCAGTTAAATTTCCTTCCCATCCCTCAGTGTTAACTTTATCAGAGTTTCTCTCTTCCTTTGAAGGACCAGCTTTTTTGCTGACATAACTGAACCTTTCAGAAAATTCTGTCCTGGACCGTTGGTCTCTCAGAAGTCTATATTTAGTAACAAGGAAGAAGTCTGGTAATGGCGTCTGTATTGTGAACGGCTCCTTCTTGGCCTTTTTTAGATGGACTATGTCGACTGCGGACCTGTGGAGAAATGGGGGCAGGTTCTGTACATGGCCCTGATTGATTTCTAGATTCTGTAGGATTCCCTTTGACAGCTCCTGGAAAAAATAAACTTTGGTGTTTAATATGATTAGTATCTGACAACTAGGGATATTTGTCGACATACATGTAACTACAATGTACTACTAAGCCCCAACCAGTTTAATATGCATGTTCATATAATATTGATATTGACATCTTAAATTTTTGGACACCTCTTTTTCATTGTACAGAACTCAATACCTGAGGCCTGGGGGCCATAAAACTTAGACGAGCTCACTTTTGATCTCAGTCTCATATTCCACTATTGATTCCTTTAGAAAATGTGAGAATGAGATCAAAAGTGAGCTCATCTAAGTTCCAGGCCAGAATCTGGAATTTGTTTCAATATCATAACATTCTGCCCTCCCTTACATTAACAACCGTCTAGATACATACCTGGGGCCTGGGGATACATGCAGATGGAATTTGTTCTAATATTGTAACATTCTATCTCCCTCCCCCCAACACTACCGGCCCTCCAGATACATATCTAAGGCCTGGGGATACCAGCAGATAGAATTTGTTTTAATATCATGACATTCTGTCTCCCCCCACACTACCGGCCCTCCAGATACATACCTGAGGTCTTGGGATACCAGCTGATGGAATTTGGTTTAATATCATAACATTCTATCCTCCCCCCCACACTAACGGCCCTCCAGATACATACCTGAGGCCTGGGGATACCAGCAGATGGGATTTGTTTTAATATCATGACATTTTGTCTCCCCACAGTAACGGCCCTCCAGAAATACTCCTGGTCCCCCAACACCGGGGCGAACCTCTCACTGAGATAGGCGGGGATCACGTGGTTTGTTGCTGTAAAGAGAAAGGTGTTACAGACCTGTCATTTTTTCATGTGAAATGTTTGTCCAGGGCTTTCAAAAAGATTAGGCTATCTAAATTTAATTCTCTGGTTCTCAGGCCAATTTTCTCCAAAACAGATGCGGCAGGGCAGCATTTTATTTATCATTTTATTAGCAATAAAGTAGATGAGGGAGGTATTTTTTTAATTTAAATTTTCGAATTTTCTTTCACATAAAGTTATTTTTTTTAATCACAGATATACTTTCCATTTCTTGTCAAAATTTCTGCTTTATCCATTGCTTATCAGCGTGTAAACATCGTAGGTAATGTCCTCGAATGTATTTTCAAACGAAGTAGCCAAAATCACATTGCAAATGACTACCGGAAGTGATATTTGAATACTAAACTACGAAACAAATTCGGTCGGAATTTTTTTTCCGGATTGGTCTACGCAATACCAACTTTTTATTTTATCAAAAATACAATAAAATTAGCAATGCGGCTACCTCAAAACGGATGCGCGCGGGCCTGAGAACCAGAATTTCAATTCTATATGGCCTTAGAAAAGAAATATAGATTTAGCTTAAAAGATCAATATTTATTTCTTCTTTTTCATAATAAATCAAAACAACATAACTCTACCTATGAAGGAAAGCGTTTTAAAAACAGCATACATACAAGTGTACAAATGTACCCATCTAATTAAAATTAGATGTTAGATCCACTTGCATACTCACTACACTAACAACTAACAACATCCCATTGAGGTCAAATTCTATCAACAAATCAAATTGTCACCTGCAAAATAATCGTATATTCTTGTTCAGTGAGCAAGTCTAGAGCTGTTCTGAATTTGACCTCTGACGTCACCCTCTATGGGATGTTGTTACATCTTGGTGTAGCGAGTATGCGAACGGATCTAACATCTTATTTTAATTTAGATTGACAAATGTACAAGCAAAGTAACAAAAAATATCAATTACAATATTCATTTCAAAAAGTTCTTAATCTAGTAATAATTTACACACCAGAGGTTACAGAGACCCTGACATGACTACTTCTGACCCCCTTCTCTTCATTCCTCCCGATGACCTCCCCACACAAGGTCGTGCTGTATACCTGGCCTTTCTTCCTGTCGTTTTTACTGGGTTTACAGAAAACTGTCTGTAAGATTATAAATAGGAATACATGTACTGTAAAACATTGACTAGACAGTGGTATTATATGTTCTCAAACAGATTATGTGTAAATTATATGTTTTTATTTGGAAGATCCAAATTTAAACTCGCAAAATGGGGTGAATTGCATTAGCATCTTCAGAATATAGATTTAAAGAAATGTCACAAGAAAGGAAAAGGACAGTGCACATGACCTTTGTCAGGTACTGTAGATTCCAAAATACATGTATAGGTGAGGAATTAATTATCCCATAATTTCGTGAGAAGCACCACTTGCTAGATAAAATTACTCTCCTTTATTTTTATGGTAAAATGTCTTGATCTAACGTCCACTTGCGAATTATTGTTCTCGTAATTTGACTTTAAAGAGCCATTTCACGATAATATGTACCTGCAAAAGTTAGGAAATCTTCTACGGGTAACTGAGTGATACACAGGTTTCGGTGACCGGTAAATGAGTGATATTTCTGTACAAGATAAATATGTCATATACCTGTGGCAGGTAAATGTCTTTATACTTCTCCTTGCTATAGTAAAGCTTCTCCTTTTCTTTTGAAAGTTTGTCTGGAATTCCCACACATAAGACTCTGAAAAACATCAATTTATAAAACACTGAAAAACATTCCAATATATAAAACACGGAAAATCATCAATATATAAAACACTGAAAAGCAATCTATATATAAAACACCGAAAAACATCAATATATAAAACACTGAAAAACATTCAAATATATAAAACACTGAAAAACATCAATATATAAAACAATGAAAAACATTCAAATATATAAAACACTGATAAACACTTATTGAGGCCGAGTCTAATTATTTCTGCCCTAGGAGTAGGGACTTTGATAATTTTTTTATAATTAATTTTTACTGTTATATTTATTGTTTTAGGATTAAAAAATCGAATGTTTACCACCCCGATTTCTTAGTGGGCCATCATTAATGTTGTCAAACTTCACTATTGGACCCTATGGGAATTTGTTGGAAAATCGCCAAAATATTACATTTTTCCCATATTTTATGTACTTCTGCCCTAGGGATTTCTTTTTCATTCGAGTAAATGTTAAAAGACACCAAAATGTGAAATCCGTGAAAAATCCATATAAATATTAAAATAAATGCTACAAATCATTCGAATATCTTAACTTTTGGAAATTGACTTGGAAGATAATGCGGGAGAACAATACTTTCATTAGCTTCTCTTTGATTGGTTACTTACTCCTTGTTATAAGAAATCTGATTGATTTCTTACTCCCAGTGATAAGAAATTTGATTGGTTAAATTCTCCCAGTGATAAAAAATTTGATAGGTTACATAGTGATAAACTCAGTGATAAGAAATTTGATTGGTTACTTAAACTCAGTGATAACTAATTTGATTGGTTACTTACTCCCAGTAATAAGGAATTTGATTGGTTACTTATTCTCAGTGATAAGGAATACTGTATACAGGGAAATTTTCGCCCCCGTTTTATTTTTCGTCCCTTTTGCCCTACTATCATTTGGGCGAATTTAAAATGTAAAGTGTGAAAGGGCGAAAATATGACAGGGCGAAAAATAACCCTGTATACAGTATGATTGGTTACTTACTCCCAGTGTTGATAGGGAAGCTGATCAGTCACTTTTAAGCTGAAAAATCTTTTGCGCAGGTATTGGTTGTACTTCTCAGACTTTGTTAAAATAATGACTCCACTACACATCCTGAAACACATCATCAAAGAATCGCAATGCAAACTATTCACTTAATAAAATCATCATTACAATAAGAAGAAATATCAAAGTTACATGATTTCGTTTTATTAATTTTTAAATTAAGTGAATATTTGTCTACTGCTGTACATCCAATACAGTACCACTCTTTTATAACTCAATTCTTGTCACTGAGTTATCACATCTCATAGTGACAAACATTCTCAGACTGATAACTTTTATGGATTATGATGAACAATCAAAACAAGACAATCACAGGCGGTAGAGATCACACTCACCTGTCCACGGGAAGAGACACGTAGAGTTTGGAACAGAACAGACGCTTCGCCAGCTCCGGTAGCAGCCCGTCCAAGTTAACCACAGGTTCTGTCATATCCGAGTTCCTCAGACTCTTTGGAGGGTTATCTGAATTCACATCAAACAGAGCAGAGTTAATGACATCTCTATGTATTGATAGGGAAACAGAGCAGAATGAATTACATCCCTTGGGTAAATGCAGGATGATAGTAAAAATAACTTAGTATGAAAATGTTGGCCAAACAGTTTGTATTTATTTAAATAATTTGATTTCTTTTTACAAAAATGTCATGTAGTTCTAAGCTTAGATATTGTAACTGCAGAATCTGTTAACTAAAGTCTGACAATTTAAAACAATAAAATTAATGTACATGTAAACTAAATTTTCATATTTTAGCACCTTTTTGTGCTTTTTGTCAGATACTTTATGTATAAATTACTTATTCATGCTAATGATTCAAATAAATGTATAGAAAATTTGGTTCTTAATTAAACCCTAATAATGCTAATGGTACTCACATGTCAGTGGCAATCCCATTGGTTTGTTGAAGGCAACCATATTTTCTAAATGAAATAAGACACACAAATTAATTTCATAATTAAATATACAGAGCATACAAGTTTATAAGAAAGAGATCAAGGCAAAAAGTTGATCCATTATAAAGAGCTAGATAACACTGTAAAGACAGAGAAGCATACCATCCTCGTATAAAATGTTGTTCATGAAGTGGTCCATTACGTAGAATGGGTCCTTGTTGTTCACCATTTGTTTGTTGAGGTTCAGTAGTTGCAGCAGCAGGTTGTTGTTGGGTGAGGACTTCTGGGTGGGGCAGGACTTCTGGGGCCCCTGTTTTTCCTCCCTCACCTCTCCCCACCCCTCGTGCCTCAGCCTTCTCTGTGTAAATGATAAATGACTGTTGTGTGTGACCGTTTTCTCCTGCTTCAGTAAATGACAGCAACCAAGGAGTCGGCAGGTCTTTCTGGATATTGAAGTCATTTTCCTAAAAAAAAAAAAAATTGTTATGGACTATGGTCAAAACATTCATGCCAGGCTCTATATCCATGCTGTTGAAGTGATTCTTTACAGGACAAGATAGGCAAATACCAATTTTTGATCCCCTAGCTAATTGAAAATAGGTTTTAAATGACTAATATTGTATATTTTTTTAATTTCCCTCTTGTGAATTATTCACTCATATCATGCATATGGGCTGGCATTGTATGGAGATGCCACCACTTGCAGGTGGAGAGCTACAAATTTTGTCCTATGCTCAGTACTCAGGGCAATTGAGCAGGGAGGAATCTTTTTCGTGCCAGCACTACTGTGACACAGTTTATACAATCTCATCTGAAGGACCAGTCTCCACATCCCAAAGCAGGATTCGAACCTGTGACATAAAGATTGACTCCTTATTTCACGACTCTAGAGCAGATGCTCTAACCACTGTGCCATGCAGGCTTATCTCAGTGAGATGTCATCTCACTGAGCTTACATGCGAAGCGACGCTGGCAAAGCGAGCTCAATAGACTAATGTGTAAGAACAGAGGAAATTCGGATTGAAATCTGTACATAGGTCAGCCAAATTTCTCTGTGCAACATTCCCAGAATTCCTACACTACCCAATGTCCTTTGCGCAAATAAATTAATAAATAAAAATAACGTAAACATAAAAGGCTATCCGTTTGTAGAAATCTTACAAAGAACAAAAAATAACTCTACAATGTTTTTCAACCAAAATTGCACTAGGTCTATAGTTTCAAACAGACGCTCGGCTGTCTCCGTAAGCTCCGACGAGCTCTGTGATGTCACAGCTAGTAAGATGTCTCGTGCGGCTTGATGTTTGAAGTGGCTGATCAAAATTTTAGAGTGTTTTTGATGGTACAACTGCGCTCGCCCCAACGGTCACACATATTAAAAGAAGTTTAAAATATATGTACATGTATTTACTTTTTTCATATTTTTGTTTTACTTAAACTTTTTTGTTAACACAAATGCATACAGGTGTAGTTTTCAACCTTATCAGTCATCAACTGAGATAAAGTACTGTGGCCCTTTTAACTTATCTTACTATCTAAGCTCTGAAATTTCATATATATATTTTCTTACTACATTATTATCAGGTTGGGCACAGCCTACCAAATGGTACTTTATCCCCCGTTTGGTAGATAATCTACCATATCGGTAACGAATTTTACTAACCAAATGGGGGACTTTTTTATTCTAATGCAATTTTTATTAAAATAAAACAAAAGCGCATTTATTTAGGCATTTGGGGATTTTAGTGAATATATTCCTCGCACAATTAACATAAATCGGTCGAATTTTTATGTGTAATTTCTCCGTAACTTCGTAAAAACAATTTTTTTTTTTTTTTATTTAAACAATATTTTATTCACAGATGTTGTCGTGAATAGGATTGGGCAGCAGGCGCAGCCTATTTTAGCCCTCTCCCTACATTTAGGTCAAGGTACATAACAAATAGTGATATTAAAAGAATGTACAAAAGAAGAAAAAAAAAACACAAACAAAATTGAACAAAGTAACAGAGAAAAAAAAAAACAGAAAAAGTCATATGTAGAAAATTAAACAAAAGAGAAAAATAGAATGAACAAAATAACAAAAAGGGAAAATTACAGGGGGAGACAAAATACAAAGTAAAAACAATACCCGTAGTTGTCTGTAATAGCCGAACTTCTTGATCAAACGATAAAAAAATCTGTATTGTGTCTTGCTTGGATAAAAATCCAATTTTATACAGTGATTTAACTCTTGATGAGTTAACTTTCAATCTCTTTTTGGATCTTTGTCAATGTTTATCTCCATAAAATCCTGTTAAACACGAGCTCCTCATGGCCTTACCGGTACGGTGGGCACTTCCTGCTATAAAGTTAAATTTTTCAAGAGTTGAACATAATATTTGTTGTCATTTTTCTTTTCGGATGAAGTTGCAGATTCCATGTGACCTTTTGTGGTTTAATATGCATATTACTGGTGAATTTAATAAATTCGAAAAATAATATTCAATAAAAGATGTACAAAACGACTTTTGCGATTATTCTTGTTTTTGTTCCAAGTACATCGTTTTAAAACAATAATTATGTCATACTTCAACTGCATTTACTATTTCTATGAAGAACAAAGCCATTGTGTTCAAAATAAAAAGAAATAGAGGCAAAACTTATTGTTCTTCCGATTTCCTTGTTGAAAATTAACACAAATGTGCCTCCGTAGTTAAATCCGACTTTTCATTAGGTTTAAAAAAAGATCATCGTTTTGATTGGTTTGCACTAATTGATTGGTTGCCCGGATAATCGAAATAGAAAGTAAAGGATATGATTGACAGGCGCAGCATCGTTGGTGAAGCAGAGAATGTTCTTTTAAAGTAAAAAACGGAAAAACATTGCACTTGTTTACATAAGCTACGCTATTTGTCAAATTTTTGAACGACTCTGCGCAAAAAATTGCACATAGAATTTTTGATTTTTTTCACCCAGAACACCGATAAATATCTATATTTTATTCCACATGGTTTAAAATTATGCGAAATTCCACTCTACTCCAGGAAATTAAACACAACCAATTTTGTCCCCCATTTGGTTAGTAAAATTCGTTACCGATATGGTAGATTATCTACCAAACGGGGGATAAAGTACCATTTGGTAGGCTGTGCCCAACCTGATTATAATTAATTTTTAACATTAAACTGTGTTTAATGATTAAAATGTTATTTGTTATCATGAATTCAATATCTTTATCAGATAAAATATACAGAGTGGTGAAGCTTAAGTATTAGTCGTAAGATTTTTTTTTGTAATGAAAAAAGTCACTAGCCCTTTTTAATAGTTCCACTCACATGTTTTACCGTTTCAACTCTGTCCCCTCAATGTCAATAAAGCGCTTGAAGTAGGTGTACAGGTGTCGCCTCGTTTTGTCTTTAGACATATTTGGTTTCTACATCTACATCTACATTATACAGCGTTCCATCAAACATGATGATTGTCACAGTTGTAATTAAATTATAATTATTATTGAATATTTACTTTAATGCTTTGCGCAATATAAGTACGTATTCTGATTGGCGCGCATAGCCAATCGAATACAACCGGTTTTGCAGGTATGTGAGAGCCATGTGCGAGTGTTTAGTTTTGTACAGGTGAATTTCTATTTTTAGCATTCCCTTTACGTATGACTGACCAGTGACCTACCATGGACCAATGGATTTCGTTATACTAATTAATATGCATGTTTTACTAAACCGTGCACTATATAAAGTAAGAAACCCGCCGAAATCCCCACCCCAAGCTCTACAGCCTTTACGGCAGCAGATCATATAGATTTTATCACAGATCGATTCAATCGATGTACAGCATATAATTATATTTTTCTGATTTGATACTGGATGCCTGGTTAGATATTCATTTATCTTGTAATTCATTTACTTGTTTAATTTATGTAACGATTTACTGGCAGTCGGTTAAATATCTATTAATTAATACTTTTCGTAAATGTCTTTGTTTCGTGTTTGTCTATGTGTACATTGTTTTGTATGAGTGTTGTGAGAGTGTTTTTCTATTTTCTAGGTTTTTCTTTATATCCATCAATAAATTGTAAAACGACCGAACCAGTTTTGTTCTGAATTTTTCAAACAAGACCGTGACCCTGTGACAAATGGCGCCCACGTGAATTTTCAACTTGAAGTGAATACTACAGTGATGTGTATGTTGATTTCCACGATGAATTATCGTCAACTTCAAGTTTTCCAATGGATGATGACCAGGGTCCAGTAATCCACTGAGGGACGAGAGGATTGTCCACAACGCCCGTGTGTACGTGTCCAGTGCCTATTACTTCCCCATGGATCCGCCTAGGCTGTAAGTTTGCGCATTTTGAATACACGTGTTTAAATATCATTCTAGCTAGCTAACTTATGTTTAACATTCCAACCATCCTATGGAATCGAGAACTGTGTCTCTCGGATGCTCATTGATCCGTGTACCGTGACCAGTGAATCGTGTTCAGGTAGATTCTTCTATTCCGTGTGAAGTGTTCCGGAACCTGAAGCTACAACTCAACAGTTTATTGATTTCTTTGAATTAAATCTAAAGAAAAATATTTGTGCGCACTTGTATTTATATTTTCTATGTGTCATTTGTTTGTTTTGTGTATTATTGTGATTTATGTTCTTCGTATTGATTTGTATGAGAGATGCCGGCTGTGTGTAAGAAGTGCGTGTGTGAATTTTGATCGGGATCGAGCTCGATATATTTTTTCCTTGTTTTGGTGGTAAACTTCCGGAAGTACAGAAAACGTGTTTTGAGTTGGTAAATGTTTTGTTTATCTGTGCTTGAACAGGCACCTATCGGAATTTAGACTGCCAAATGTATGTGTACTGTGCTTGATGTTATTATATGTACTGTGTTGTCTACAGTCGTGTTTGTTTTGTTGACTGTCAATGTTTATTTTTGTCCGTCAATGTCATTTTATGTTGAACATTTTGTTGATGCGAGTTGATCATGTACAGTAGTTTATAGTAGCTGAAAATTTCCCTGCGCGCGATCACTTTCTTAATATTGCAGCATTACTAATTGGAGCACAGGACTGAGAACAACAGGACTATTAGACAAAGCAGAGGTAAATTTGGGTATATTGTTTTTTTTTCCAGTTTATTGTGTATGCAGTTGTATTTATACAGAATTTGAGTGAGTGATTGCTTGTGTGTTGACATTTGCGCATTGCGATAAGTTAATCTTTGCTTGCGATTTGGTATCAGTTAATCATTTTCAAATCAATATGGCAACTGGTGTTGATGAAAACAAGGGTAAGAAGGACTTACAACAAGATATTGATGAAACCAAGGGTAAGAAGGACTTGCAAGAAATTATAGAGCAAATCAATGCAGAAGAGCATTACAGGGTTATAACAAAAGAGGAGTATGACCTGTTGAAAGCGCAGAAAATTCCAACTACCCCTAAAGTTGAACATGGTTTGAATAAGGGTACCATTCCTAAACTACCATCCTTAGGTGAAGTACCGATCCCTAGTCACATACCCTCACCAGGTTATTTACACCCGCCAGGTCTTATGTCATCACCTCAATTGTTTAATAGCTCTGCTCTGTTTCATCAAAATAACAACCCTACCCCTATAAAGCTTCCAACTTTTAGCGGTAGTGAGCAAGCTCAGAAAGGTGAAGTGAGCTATGACGTTTGGTCGTATGAGGTTAGGTGCTTAAAGGGCCAGTGGCCTGACCATGTTCTTTTGCAGCCAGTGAGAAGTTCTCTGAAGGGGACGGCGAGGGAAATTCTGATTCCACTTGGAGAATATGCAACAGTTGAGAACATCCTCGCAAAGTTAGATGATTTTTATGGGAATGTCTGCACACCCGAAAACATCATGCAGAAATTTTATTCAGATCATCAACAAGAAGGTGAGTCAATTGTTTCCTATGGATCTAGGTTAGAACAGTGTTTATCAAAAGCTGTAAAAGTAGGTCACATTGATGTAAATGCCAAGGACCCAATGCTTAGATCAAAGTTTTGGTCAGGCTTAAGGAGCACACAGTTAAGAAATGCAACAAGGCACAAGTATGAGACTGTAAAAGAGTTTCACTCCCTTCTTAGAGAAATAAGACAGATTGAACAAGAGGAAACTAGTTTGAAATCTGTAAATTCAGTTCCAAAATCAAGTGTTGCTATGTCAAGTAATGTAGATTCATTGACAATTCAAAATTCTGAACTGCAAAATATGCAAAAACAACTTACAGAATTACTTTCTCAGATGAAGAAACTTGATAGCAGAATGGGTAAAATTGAGCAAAGTTCAAATGCAAATAATCAAACACAAACAACTGGTTTTAATAATACAGGTTCTTTTCAGACAAATACCTCCAACAATACTTACCACAGAGGAAATTTCCAGGGCAGGAAGAAATTCGCCAACAGGGGCAGAGGAATGTATTTCCAATCTCAGCAACCGCCAAACCAGCAGCACCAGATTCAGCAACAGACTCAGCAACCATGGCAACAGAGGCAGTTTACTCAACAGTCTGGTAACATGAATGGGTTTGGTGCAGGTAGTACTTTAAACTAGTTTCATCTCCTGTTGCGGGGCAAACTGGAGATGCATTTCAAAATAGCCCTAATTACACCAAAAATCAATCCAGTCTTTTGTACAGGTTAGTTGGAGAATCCAATGAATCTGATATTATTGTCAATGGCTTAAGAACAAAAGCTCTCGTAGACTCAGGATCTATGATAACCTGTATTTCTGAAGAATTTTTCAAACATTTAAACCCTAAGCCTGAGTTACATGACCTTTCAGAATTTGAACTCAATGTTCAGAGCGCTAATGGCAGTGCTTTGCCATATAGTGGCTATGCTGAAATTGACATATGTGTACCTTGCTTTGGTGAATTTACATATACTATTCCTGTTCTAGTAGTTCCCCAGACAAATTATTCAAGGCAAGTACCTATGATTCTTGGAACTAATTTCATTCGTTTTTACAGGAATGCTTGTAACCAGAATTCCACTGATTCAGATGATGTTCCAGAACAATGGAAGATAGCATTTGACAGTATGAATGATGAAACACCAGTGAAGACGACTAACAAGTATACCATTCAAGTGTTACCAAATGAGACAAAAGTAATCAGAGGTCTGGTAAGAAATAACCATGGTATTGTATCAGCTTTAACTGAGCAAACAAATACTTCATTATCAGGAGGTCTCATTGTTTGTCCTAGAGTTATTTCCCTTACCCAGGGTAAGCATACTACTACTATTCCTGTTAGGGTTTGCAATATTTCAGCCTCTATTGTACATATACCACCGAAATCACTTTTATGTTCAGTAAGTGGTGTCAAGTTAGTGGACTCTTGGAATCCTGAAACACAGGATCAAGGTATTAAGAAACCCAGAAAGTCTTTGCAGGAATTGGACATCAAGATATCAGAGGAAAACTTAACTTCTAAACAAGTAAGTGAGGCTAAGAAGTTTCTCTCTGGTTGGACTCATTTATTTTCAGATGGACCAACTGATATAGGTAAGACTGATATTTTAAAACATGAAATTAAGCTTACCGACAACACACCATTCAAAGAACCATACAGACGGATTCCACCTGGAATGTATGCAGAAGTACGAGAACACATTAAGGAGATGCTGGATGTTGGAGCTATTAGACCGTCACAGAGCCCATATTCCTCAAACATAGTATTGGTCAGAAAGAAAGATGGTAGTTTACGTTTCTGCATAGACTACAGGAAACTCAACTCCAGAACCATCAAGGATGCATACAACCTTCCACGCATTGACGACACTATCGACAGATTGGTTGGGTCTAACTTCTTCACCAAACTAGATTTAACCAGTTCCTACTGGCAGGTTGAGATAGAAGAGATGGACAAAGAGAAGACAGCCTTTTCAGTCAGCGGTGTTGGTCACTATGAGTGTAACAGAATGGGGTTCGGATTGACGAACGCACCTGCGACTTTTCAGAGGATAATGGAAAGATGTATGGGTGAGTTGAACCTGAGAGACTGTCTTGTTTTTCTCGATGACATACTCATATTTTCGCAAACATTTGACGAACACTTGGACCGACTGACAGCTGTATTTCAGAGACTTGAGAGACATAATCTTAAGCTTAAGGCCAAGAAGTGTGAGTTTTTCAAAGAGAGTGTTACCTACTTAGGACATGTAGTAAGTAAAGCAGGTGTAGCTACAGACCCAGAGAAGACCAAGTCTATTTCTACATGGCCAGCCCCTCACAATATCAAGACACTTCGAACATTCCTAGGATTTGCAGGATATTATAGGAGGTATGTAAAAGATTACTCTAAGATCATTAAGCCTCTCAACGATCTCCTGAAGGGCCATTCCACAAACTCTAAGGAAAAAGGTAAGTCCAAAGTCAAACCACCACCATGGAGATGGGGAGATGAGGAGTCCCAAGCGTTTGAAGAAATCAAGAGGAAACTTACATCACCACCAATCCTCGCCTATGCTGACTTCGACAAGCCTTTCATCCTCCATACAGATGCTTCAAGAAATGGTTTGGGAGCCATACTTTATCAGCAGCAGAATGGTGAGAAGCGAGTGATAGCTTATGCTAGTAGAGGTTTGAAGAACAGCGAAAGAAACTATCCTGCGCATAAGTTGGAATTCCTTTCATTGAAATGGGCGGTGACAGAAAAGTTCTATGACTATCTGTTTGGAAACAACTTTGAGGTCATCACTGATAACAACCCGCTCACCTACATTTTGACCACTGCTAAACTTGATGCCACAGGTCATCGATGGCTAGCTGCTTTGAGCAACTTTCATTTTTCCATCCGTTACCGGAAGGGTATCAACAATGCAGATGCAGATGGCTTATCTAGAAGACCCTTGGAAACAGATGTCATTCCTGATGTAGTCCAGTCCATCTGTAATGCACAAACTACAAACAGAGAACACTGTCCCTACTTTGAGAATATATACCTACCTTATAACGTCACATCTGCTTCATGTATGACTGTAAGTACTGGTATTGTACAAAGTGAGGCACAAAGTGAGTCAAACTTTTCTTCTTTACCTGAAACTTCATGTCTTGATTCATGTGTTTTTTCTGACATTGATTGGCAAAAAGAACAATCAGCTGATAAGGATATTAGTAGAGTTGTACATTTATTGAATCAGGGATGTTTACTATCTAAGTCAGATTTAAAATCAGAGACTCAAGAAGTTTGCAAATATTTCAGAGAAAAAGACAAATTGTTGATAGAAAACGGTATTTTGTACAGAACATCTGTTTTAAACCATGATCATGTCAAACAATTGGTTCTACCAGCTCATTTCAGGGATGCAGCATTTGAATACTTACATACAGATTTAGGACACCATGGCAGAGAAAGAACAACCCAGCTTATGAAAGAGAGATTCTATTGGCCAGGTATGATTCAGGACATCACCAACAGAATCAAGACCTGTGATCGCTGTGTCAAGTTCAAAACACCAGAGAAAATTTCAGCTGAACTTGTAAATATTGAGAGTTACCATCCTCTCGATTTGGTTTGTATAGACTATTTATCCCTTGAAAAGAGTAAAGGTGGGTTTGAAAACGTCTTAGTGGTAACAGATCATTTCACCCGTTATGCACAAGCTTTTCCTACACGTAACCAGACGGCAAAGACAACTGCTAGGATTTTGTTTGAGAATTTCATATTACACTATGGCTTCCCTAACAGGTTACACAGTGACCAAGGTAGAAATTTCACAGGTCATGTCATTAGGGAGCTTTGCAAGATAGCTGGTGTTAAACAATCTAGAACTACTCCCTATCACCCCATGGGGAACGGTATGGTCGAGAGGTTTAACCAGACTCTAATCAAGATGCTTGGTACCCTAGACAACAAACAGAAGGATGATTGGAAATCCTTTGTAAGTACACTTGTCCATGCATATAATGCAACAAGACATGAGAGTACTGGTTATTCCCCCTTCTTCCTCATGTTTGGGAGACATCCACGTTTAGCAATTGATGCGTTTCTCAATTTAAATTCCGATACGTCAGAGAAAATACGTAGTCGCGATAATTTTGCGAAGAAACTACAGAAGAGACTCGAATTTTCATATAAAGTTGCTTCACGAGAAGCAGAAAAGAACGCAACTCGTCATAAGAGCATCTATGATGCAAAAGTACGAGAATCTAAAATACAGGTCGGTGATCGTGTATTAATTAGAAATGTGGGTTTGAAGGGAAAGAATAAGCTGGCTGATAAATGGGCCAGAGACCCCTACATTGTTACTGAACAGCCCAGCCCTGATATTCCTGTGTTTATTGTGAAAAAAGAGAATGGTAAAGATAAATCTAAGAACTTGCATAGAAACATGTTGTTGCCAATCTCTTATATACCCAGGTTATCAGAAACAGAGCAGATCAGCCCAGGTTCTAAGACACTCCCTTTAAAAACTACTGATAAGACACCCACCCCAGTCATAAGTATTCCTACTCCTTCACTTGAGAGTGAGTGTAAGGTAAGTGACGCTGCTATTTCAGGCTCAGAATCTTCAGACTCGGACTCAGATTCTGATGATAGACAAGTTTATATCATTCCTCAACGTAGAGTAAGTAGAGTACATAGACTTCCAAGTTCTATTTCTCATCATAGTCCAAGTACTTGTCAGGATTCTACTACAGTAAGTAGACTTCCAAGTACTATTTCTCATCATAGTCCAAGTACTTATGATTCTACTACCAGTACGTATTATAATACTACTGATTCTACTTTGAATCGCAATTTATCTACTGTACAGAGTACACCAACACCCCTCCCTAGACGTTCTACTAGACAGGTGAGAAAACCGGAAAGGTACGGAGAGTGGGTGCACCAGGTTACTCCAGTTTATTACGTATAGTATATACAGGGGAGAATGTCACATAGTTGATGTTCATTTTGGTTGTAAATATGTTTGGGTTATAATACTTTGTCTGTACAATGCTACATGGACATTGTTATTTGCTTCAGTTATTTAAAATGTCAGGAGCCATTTTCCCTAGCAGGGGAGAATGTCACAGTTGTAATTAAATTATAATTATTATTGAATATTTACTTTAATGCTTTGCGCAATATAAGTACGTATTCTGATTGGCGCGCATAGCCAATCGAATACAACCGGTTTTGCAGGTATGTGAGAGCCATGTGCGAGTGTTTAGTTTTGTACAGGTGAATTTCTATTTTTAGCATTCCCTTTACGTATGACTGACCAGTGACCTACCATGGACCAATGGATTTCGTTATACTAATTAATATGCATGTTTTACTAAACCGTGCACTATATAAAGTAAGAAACCCGCCGAAATCCCCACCCCAAGCTCTACAGCCTTTACGGCAGCAGATCATATAGATTTTATCACAGATCGATTCAATCGATGTACAGCATATAATTATATTTTTCTGATTTGATACTGGATGCCTGGTAAGATATTCATTTATCTTGTAATTCATTTACTTGTTTAATTTATGTAACGATTTACTGGCAGTCGGTTAAATATCTATTAATTAATACTTTTCGTAAATGTCTTTGTTTCGTGTTTGTCTATGTGTACATTGTTTTGTATGAGTGTTGTGAGAGTGTTTTTCTATTTTCTAGGTTTTTCTTTATATCCATCAATAAATTGTAAAACGACCGAACCAGTTTTGTTCTGAATTTTTCAAACAAGACCGTGACCCTGTGACATGATTATACGCTGGCCCTGCGCAAACGGACCTCTAAAATTAAATCAAAAAGTAGGAGAGAAAAAAAAATTTACAAATAAAATTTAAAAACTAATGCCATGAAAAATTTAAATTAAATTTATAAGTGCTTTAGGAAACAATTTACATTGTGCATAAAAAAGTGTATATCTATATATATTTACAATGTACTCTAGCTGATTTGTTCTGAATATAAGAGTTATGGAACATAACTTGGGACCAGAGTTCTGAACTGGTCCAGAGAGGCCGCTGCCACCACTGAGTGTGGGAGAGTATTCCAAAGAATCACTGTGTGGGGAAAGAAACTAAATATGATGGTTTATACAGGTACTTGGGCACAAAAACTAGACAGGGAGCCTGGGGCCGTCTTGAAGCCTCAGTTAGTCTAGGGTGAAATCCTATTGGCGGATATTATGTATTCTCTAACGTTAGAGGACTTAACCCATAAATTTCTTACGGGTGGGGTGGGGTGGGGTGGGGGGGTGAAGTTGTAAGGAAGCGAAACGACCCAGTAGTCAAAACAAACACACCAAAGACCAAGATATCTAACATAAACTTCCGGTGCATTGACAGACACGTGCAGTACTTGAAAACAAAACCAGGTAATGTTAAAGAAAGACGAGACGTTCCTTAATAAAAGATAAAATTTTCCAAGATTTTGTCATGGAAGTATTGCTACTTATGCATGTTTACTCACAAAAATTAGAGGTACCTTACCAGGCATTTCTGCAAGATACCAGGTGTAGTTTTTCTTCGGTCCTACTAAACCGCTAGTACGCTAGTACGATAGAGTACTTTAGAGTACGCTAGTAATATTTAATAATTTAATGCAATTAAACTACTTTTTGTATGCTTTTCTACTTTAGTTTAACATATTGAATATATATTTAAAATATAAAATTTTTGTTTTCTGTATTTTAGGGGTTATTTGAATGTATGATTTCAGGTTACGGTTGATCGTTTGATCCCAATCTAATTTAACTTAAACATGTTAAAATGTCTCATTGTGAATGTGAAAAATATTAACACATGCAATTAATGTAATATTTGATAAAATTTAGATAATATGTTTTACGGTGTGACCGTTGCGGCGAGCACAGTTTATTTACTATCATAAACCTACACATGTACTGTCTATCATTCAAGAAAAAGAAAGCAAAAAGAATAAAACGAAACAATAAAAAGAAATCATTTCCCAAGCATCGGGATCGAGATTCCAAACTTCTCGGAAGTTTCCGACAAAATCGGAAACACCCGAACCTTTGAAGTGACGAAAGTATGACGTCAGATAAAAAGTTCTGTTGACTTAGGACGCAAACGCTAGTTTTATGGAAAAGAGATTGCATTAAATCGTTCTTTTTAAGTAAGTTGTTGCTATGTTTTAGCCACCATGTTGCTATGCACCGCAACATGTTTTCCGAGTTTCACGGAAGCAACCGACATAACTTCGTCAAAATTTGTAAGTTTCCGGTGACGTCATTTGTATCATTTCCGAAGGGCAAGGTGAAGGCCGGTGTTGTGGCATGGGGGTATTTTTTTGAATAAGGTAAGGCAAAATCATTTCGTTAAGATTTCGGTAAGAAACAATGTTCCTTTAATTTTTTTACTATTTTTGATTTATTCGCGCAAAGGACATTGGGTAGTGCAGGAATTCTGGGAATGTTGCACAGAGAAATTTGGCTGACGTATGTACAGATTTCAATCCGAATTTCCTCTGTTCATACACGTAAGTCTATTGAGCTCGCTTCGCGAGCGTCGCTTCGCGACGCTCGCTATAAGTCTTTAGTAAGAAAGTCTGAAACAAAATAGTGAACGAGATTGGGGTATTAGCTATAGTTATACCGTAATCTTTAATGCGTTTAATTTTGGATGTTATTTTTTGTCAAAATGTCGCTAAAAACAATTATTTGAAAATAAGTTTATAATAATGTTTAATCAAGTTGTACATACATAAATAAACAATTTAATTGCATTAAATAACATAATTTTTCTAGCGTACTCTAAAGTACTCTATCGTACTCTAGCGTACTCTGTTTAGTAGTACCCGTTTTTCTTATATAATCCTTTTGGGAGGAAAAATATTTTTCCAATTTCAAATGTTTAAGTGTTTGTATTTTTAAAAGACGTTTAGAAACTGGTTTAGAAATAAGAATCTAATTAAAATATTGAATATTTTCCATACATTACGAAGATATACCAAACAGATTTTGAGGAACGTCTCGTCTGACCTTAAGGGCGAATTTATTGATCAAAAACTAGTTTTAGTTTAGGTTTATGGTTTGAAAATAGTTTTAATTAATTTTGAAAATGGTTTTATGTTTTAATGGTTTAGCACTAAATGGAAAGTTTCATTTAAAACACACACAAAAACATCAAATATGGATGACATAGAACTGACTACTAGATTTTTTCTCATAATCTGAAGAAGATATTTCTACAACTTATCTTCATTTACACGAGAGTGTAATTGTAATACCCATGCTGAGTTCTACCCTTCTTTAAAAAAAAAGGGGTGACAAAGGATGGCTTGTGTCACTATTATGTTGAGACAATATTACCCTTGTATAGAATGGATGATTTCCGTGACAGATTTAGAATGAACAGACATACCCTTGAGTCCATAATTGCCATGTTAGCTCCATCTTTGATATATGCATGATGATCATAACTTCAACTAACAAGAATGAATCTACTTTTATCATAGACATAAATAACATTTATTTATGTCTGTGCTTTTATTAATTTACTTTAGTTTTTGTCCTTATGTTTGTAACATATGGTAACATTTTTTACAATTGAAGTGAAACAACAATTACTGTATACTTTTTACACAGCATATGTGCCCCGAAAACTCGTCGATTCTGTCATATTGCTGCCCACATTGGTCGCATTGCAACACCAAAAATTCTGCATTCGCCATGTTGAAAGGAATTCAAACCGTCAAAACCGCACCCGGGGGTGGTTTATAGTTTTCAGGAAACTAGTTTTAGTTTAAAGACGATAAACGAAAAAACTAGTTTTGGTTTGAAACTAGTTCGTTACAGGTTTTGCAAATAATAGAAAGTTTGGAAAACCGAACTGAAACCTAAACTGGTATATAGAGTATTTCAGGGACCTATTACGTTCCTGGGTATTTTAAAGATTTTTTAATTTTTTTTTATTTGAAAGGGCCAAAAAGTTTTGAATTGGTGATCTACATTTAAGTTCTTGATAAAGATCATAGGCACTCCCCATCTTAATTGTTAAAAAAATATATCTCTACTATACTATAAGTTTTCCACTATACTATAAGCAAAACTTATAGTATAGTAGAGAAATATTTTTTTAACAATTAAGATGGAAAACTTATACATGTAGTATAGATATATTTTTTTTAACAATTAAGATGGGGAGTGTCTATGATAAAGATGGGTACTTTAATTTTTTATTGTATAGTAGTAAACTAATACGCTGAATGAAACAAGCACCTGTAAGTCTGGTCATGAGTTTCTGACTGTGTTATTCTGTTATTGAACCCTGTTATCTTTATTTTCTTTAGACATGGCTAAGAGCATCAGAAGCAAGCGGAAACGGATGTTGAGAAACATCAAGAGAGAGAGGTATGCCAAAAAGGAACTGGAGAAGTTGAAGGAAATCGTGGCATTAGCTGAAAAAGATAAAGATACGGAAATGAAAGACCTGTATACAGGTAAGGTTTTATCAGGGAGAAGGCCACACATTTTATCTAACAATGTTCTTGTGAATACAACCGAAAAATTGAAACTTAATTTATTTTCGCTTTAATATATCATCATTAAAAAGTGGGTTCTAAACTATTGAAAGTTATGTCCCTTTATTCTCACTTTCAGTGACAAAACCCCTGGGAAGCAAAGACGACGCAGCAGCTGAACCCTCAGGTAAGCTTCTATTCCAATTAACAGTTATCTCATAATGATGCCTTTAATTTCTAAATCAGTGTCTGGTTATTACATATTTTTGCTTTTTTTTTCTCGTTTCATCTTAACTGACAAGTTTTGGCTAATTTTCTTTTTCTTTAAGTTTTATTTAAAAATCATGTGGTGAATCTTAAATTGTCCCAACTTATTCTTTTGTTTTACCTGTTAAAAGCTGTTTCTTAATTTACTTCATGAGGAATTAGAACTTTAGTACCAGGACATGTTGGATAGAAAGTGAAGTGATGTCCTTAAGGATACACCAAAGGTTTCCAAAGGGCAAAATTTATTTTGCTTGTAATTCTTTCATTAATAAAGATAACATATTAAAAGTATACATCATTTGAAAGCTTGTTAAATTTACTATTTAATGATCGTAATTTAAATTTTCATTTTTATCTTATTTAAAAGTTATTAATATTTTAAGGTAAATATTAGTGCGTTTATATTTTATAAATCAACTTTTTTGTATGCCACCTCTCAAAGTCAAAATTTTGCCTCAATGTAGATTAAAGATTGAACTTTAAAACCGTATCTCAGATTTTTGATAAATCTTCTTATTCAAAAGTTACATCCATTTGTCTTTCAATGTTACCAATTTATTAGCCCAATTCTACATTTCCCCCAATAATTCAAGAACTGAACAAGATATCAAAAATCTGAGATACGGTTTTGTGAACACACATTTGAGACGCATTCTGGTCAGTTTTCAGAGAAATTGGTCAATAAACAAGGGAGCTGAATCCTTTGAAATAACACCACCAACTGTCTGATCTTACTTTACAGTAGAGGGCAAAAACCCATTACACAACAGAGTCTGCCAAAGCTAGAAATATATGACACCTTGGAGATTCAGCTTAGGATACCTGTCACTTATCCATATTTCCTATGCATATTCACAAGAATGGGAGGTTCTATTCTTTATTTAGGTGCTTTTAATGAAGTAAAATAGGTTCAATTCTGAATCAAAAAGATTTCCCGGCAAAATGGCAAGAGCTAAGCTACACCTCCTATTTCATGGTCATTAGTGACCTGTTAGATCTCCTTCCCTAAATCTAGAGTCCCTGTAGTTTAATTATTGATAGCCTCTGTGTGGCTAGTGAAGAATTCCCCAAGTGGTCACAGTGATTTATTGCTCCTTTCAGTAGCAGGCAGTTACAGACCAAATCAGAAGCTTCAATAACGGCACATTCACATGTGTTAGTGTTTATGTTTGATTATTGTTAAATAATTAGAAAACCATTCAATAATGAACAAGAATTTTTCATGCATTATAAAGCAGTGATTAGCATTGTTTTTTATAGCCAAAAATCTCAAAATTGACAAAAATCTTGAAAAAAGCCTTTGGTGTATCCTTAATATATTAACCTTTAGTTATATTAACTTGTCGCTATTTATGAACTTTTTGTAGGTGATGGTATGGAAGTGGACTCTAAAGCTAGAGATTCCAAAACTCTGCGTGATGAGAACGGACATTATCCAGTGTGGATGAATTCACGACGCGTCAAAAAACACAAGAAAAGACTGCAGGCCATCTCCAAGAAAAAAGAAAAGAAGCAGAAGGCCAAAAAGAAGTGAAGATCCTAACAAGATTGTATATTGTGTTTGTAAATAGGGACAGAATTCTTTGAGTGAATGTAATTGAATGTATTTTTTTAGTGGCAATTATTACCGGTACATTGTAATATTTTTTCTTCAAAAATTGATTTTTTTAACCTATTTCACTGGGAAGAGGGGGCAATTTGAGGAGTGATGTAGGACTTGGACTCTCTTAGCTAAGGTGTGGGCAATTTGAGGGTGATGTGGTGGGACTTTGACAATAAAATGCTTCCCTTGGTTGTAAAGCATTGGAATTAATATTGCAAGTGTTGGAAAATACACAACCCACCAAATTGTCTGCAGTATAACTGTGATTCTGGTGAATTCCTATACTTACAAAGAAAGAATTTCATCATTAATTGTGTATTTATGTCCATGTAGAAAACCATATAAAGTACATTCATATATGTAAGTGTGTTAGATATTGGATTATTGAAGATATGTACTTTGTCATTTGTGTACTGATTGAAAGCTCATCACTAAAGAAATCGACACAGGTAGCTTGAAAAACTGCTTACTATAGATTAAGCATTTACAGTTTGATAAATGACTTGTAAATATTTTCTTCAGAAATAAAGATAATATCTGGTAGATGTAAATATTTCTGTGTTATCATTGAATGATTTCTTTATAT
>NW_026931215.1:0-15000 GCF_032062105.1 Saccostrea cuccullata | reverse complement strand
ATGCGATGATCTTTGACCCTTTTTGAACTTTAACCTAATCGTTTGGGTTTATTTTACCCCCCACTATACTTAAACTTGTACTTACCGACCTCCATAGGTCTTGTAAACTTCATGAAATATAAATCCAATTATAACACAAAATGAATTAATCCAAAGCACACCATTCTGCAGCATGTTATAATGATATTCCATTCGGAAAACCTTCGTGCCATCGATTCCGTCACCTTATCAGATGAAGTGGGAATTGGCCGAGGTGTACCGAATAGAGTTTAATCTAAAAATATGATAATGGGTGACGCAACGTGATGTGATGTAGAATTTACATGTCAAGAACAAATTTTAAATTAATTCATAACAAACAATGTTTTAACAAAACTGTTCCATCTAGCCTATTCCCAAAAGTATGTACTGTGTGATTGTGGTGTCGAGAGGGGGGGGATTAGTAAATTTAAAAAGGTCCTATTATGAGCAAAACATTTATCAAAATCTAATTTACATTATTAATAGAATTCAAACTGGTATATCAGGGCCGTAACTAGGGGTAAAAGATAGAGGAGGTGGGGGTTTGGGGGCCGCCGATTGAGGCCCCCCAAGACCGGTGGGTGCGGGGGGCGAAGCCCCCCGTAAAAAAATTTCGTCAAACGGCTCAATTTTGGACCATTTCCTTTATTTTGAGAATGCTTACCACTTTATTATATTACCTATTTATGTACTATTTTGGATAGATATGATCAAATAAATTTCAATCGTAATTCCCATTTTCAATATTGTCTGAAGGCTTAACGGTGATCGTCTAGCTTTGATCACCAGAGAACGCAAGATGGATCTTTCTGCTTAATGATAAATACGAAACTGACTTTTCCCAAGAAAAAGATAAAATTATTTAAGTCGAATAGGGGGATCTGGGAAGATCGTACCCGTCGATTCATTCTGAATAGTTTTCACTGTACTAAATGCAGTTCTAAAATGATCGATCGCCGTAGTTCGAATTTCGCTATGGGACATGGGGACTGGTCCTTCGGATGAGACCGCATAAAGTTAACCGAAGCCCCGTGTCACAGCTGTGGCACGATAAAGATCCCTCTCTGCTCAAAGGCCCTGAACGCCGAGCATAGGTAATGGTGACACTCACTGGATAGCTGAAAAATTGCTCAGGTGGCTATAATCAAACAAATAAATGATCAATCTTGATCCAGCTGCTTGTGATGTGTTTCTTATTTCCCAAAAAAAAAAAAAAAATGAAAATCTAGAGGAGGCAATTGCCTCCGTTGCCTCAATGGTAGTTACGGCCCTGTATATAATGAATTAAGCATGTAAAATAAATATAAGAGGTTCTGAGTTATAGGTCACAGGGATAATTTCATACCCAATTTGATGAATACATGTAAATTATAGGCACGTAGCAACCGGGGGGGGGGGGGGGGGCTGCCCCCCTTTTTTCCCAACATTACCTGTACTATAAGAAAATGTCCATTGAAAAGATGGTTGCCCCCCCCCCCACTTTTTACCACAGTATATACATTGCAAGGAAATATGGGAAAAAATTGGAAGTGAAAGTAATTTTGCCTTGAAAAGAAAAGTGGCCACTACCCCCCCCCCCCCCCCATTTCATTTTTTTTCCTTGTTAATTTTTTTTGGTTATTAAAAAAAATTTTCTCAGGTTGCCCCCCCCCCCCCCCACTTTCAAAAACGATGCTACGTGCCTGAATTATATAGAATTATTTTGATTTTTTCCTTGGTAAGCCGCCCGTAGGATTGTGTATTTAGAGGCAAACACCTTAGTGCGGGTATTACTGTCTCATGACAGCATCTAGTATTGAATTATGTTTGACAACTGACCATATTATCCCCTTACATGTAAAACAGAAAAATAAAATGCTGAAATAAAACCGTCAGAGATGTATTGCTATTTTATAAGATTAAACATTTATTCAAGACAACAAACCCTGTGGTAAATTTATTACAAAGCTTAAGATGTTATAATCTGGCATTAGTTTAGGTTCGCCTTCACTTGCTCATTGGCTACACATTCTATATAATGTCTTTTCTGTAGTTATTGTGTCAGTAATCACACCTGTCAGAAAAAGCACTTTCCAAACTCATCATACACTTGGAATGTTTTCATGAGAGTTTGAAGGTCAAAGCCTACGTAATTCACTTGATCATTCACCATGTTCACTCTGAGGGGGATTCAACTGTTGCATCACAGCTCCATATAATTTATCTAAGCCAATAAATGTCACCACATAAATGGTACCCTCTCCCTCAGCATTCGCCTGGTTGGTAAGTCTCGTTTAAATCTGTCTGGTTGTAATGGTGCCTCCTCCTTTAACATTGGTCTGTATGGTACATGTCACATATCTGTCTGTTTTATTGTCACCACATAAATGGTGCCCTCTCTCTCAGCATCCGTACGCTGTACTGTCTCCACTCTCGCTGTGTGATCCACAATTCCTGAGTCGTGTCCAGACAAGCCAAGATGGCCGCTCCTTTCCAGCAAACCATGCGGGGATCCATGTCCGGAAAGAATCACAAGGAGATAATTAGTAACCTGTATATCATGGGTAACCCTACACAGCAGGTCATGAACAGAATAGGTCATTCACAACCAATTGTTTCATGGACTTTATATAACTTTACAAGAATCAAAGGAAAAGGTCAAACACACTGCCATCCTTTCATCCACATACAATATTGTGTGCAGTTTGAGTACTATGCTTTAGCTTACTCAGGACAACTAAACAAAGGACCCAGACTGGACCTATAGGTCGGATTGTTCTCAATCTACTTAAAATTAGGTGTTAGATCCGCTCGCATACTCGCTACACTAACATCTAACAACATCCCATTGAGGGTCACGCCAGAGGTCAAATTTGGAACATGCAGCTATATACTTATTGGCTTCAACAATAAACGACGATTTTGCAGACTACAATTTGATTGGTTGATAGAATTTGATCTCTGATGTGCCCTCAATGGGATGTTGTTAGATTTTAGTGTAGCAAGTATGCAAGTGGATCTAACATCTAATTTTAATCAGACTGGATTGTTCTTTGTTGTTTAAAGAGGACTTACCTTTGGTCTGGTGAAGACGTCCATGGTTTCCAGCATTAGTCGGTACTGCGGGGGCATCCCCACCCACACGCGGTACTGGAGCCACTGCTGGGCCCCCTCAAACATCATCCCTCCCCCCACCACCACGATACAGCTGTACATCTTCTTCTTAGTCTCATCATTGTCTGAAATGTAATCAGGGTCAATCATAAAAGAATGCTGGATCCTTCTTTGCTGTCTTTTAGAAACAAACAAGATTATTTGTAATGGGCTTTATTTTATTGAAAGACTAAACAACATGCACAATCTAATGATGTACTATAACAGTAATATTTTTTAAATTATCAGAAATACACAAAAGAGAAAATGAAATGAACATGAACTTCAAGATGAAAATTTTCAACTTTAACATAGGGAAGAAAGATGTCCTCATATAAATATAACCCCTCCATCTCCCCCCCCCCCTTTATGAAAAAAATACAAGCACACCATGCTGAATGAAGAAAAAAGAAAAATCCAAATTTAAAACAAGTAAAAATTGTTTTTCCTTCAATCCTTTAGTTTTAACTTGTTACAGATAATTTCTCCATACTGACCACATTTATCTATACTGTGAAGGATGGCCTGATCGACGCCCATCAGTTGTACAACAGGTTCTGACTCCGCCTCTAGCTCCTCCTCTATCTCTAAGCCCCGCCCACCTTTCTGTATGTCCGTAACCTGTAGAGATTCCGCGTTGTCGTTCGAGTCCTCGTCTATCTGAGGTTGAAAGGTCGAATCGTCAAACTGACCTAAGTTGCTCTCATTGGCATCTTTGTTATCTGAGTTGTCTTTCTTTTTTGCCAGCTTTGTCTGAAAGAAAATGTTTGATAATTAAGAAATTAATAAATAACATGTTTCCTCTATCAATTGAACCTGTATTGGTTCCCTGTGATTTAAGACTAGATACACAGGTTGATAAAAATTTTAATCAAACTTATTGTGAATGTAGTGATATTGCATTTGGCTGTGTATTTGTTTTAGCATCGCGACTCTGTGAAGCGGCCAATCAAATGATCCATGCATATTTACATGTAATTACATTTTTCAGCGAGTATGCCCACGAGGATAAGTAAAGACGAAATCACCTGTGGGTTTCCGATGATGAGTTAGAATTGACTTACCTCCCTTGTAGTCATTTTGAGGTAGAATTCATCATGTGGGTCCTCAGGATCTCCCTCGCTCCTCTTCTGGACATGTGCCAAGTCTCCATGTAAGGTCAATAGGTCAGGGAAGAAGAGGCTCATGGGAGTGAGAATGACTTCCTCTCCGAGCCTGATGGGATACTTCACAATGTGCTGCTCTGGCTTCTTTATCAGGATGGAGTGTTCCTTTACTCCACTGTCATCCTACAAAATAACAACAGGATTGGTTTGTAAGGAATAATTTATCTTAAAAAATATTTTTGAAATTTATACATTTATTTTCAGCCTGCACTAGCATGCACATTGCTCTAATACAGGTTGGGGTAATTAATGATTTGAAAACTTTTTATGATTCAGTAATTGGTTTTACATTATAAATCAGCAGTCTGTATCTTATAAGTTGCTCTTGATCTCATCAGCATTAAATTTTCAAAAAGAATGTTAACTTTATAACAAGGTAGTTTTACAGTTCTATTGTATTCAGTTGACTTCTGGGTAAGGTGTGAGGTGTTGTCCTGCTTAACTGTGAGTCAACTCAACTGTCCTCACTAAGCCAGTGGTTTCCTTTTTCAGAGATTTTACAATAAATATTCAAGTTATGAAGTATGTCATTCAATAAAATAATTCCTTTAATTTTAACAATGGTCAAACCCTATTCAAATCAATGTATTTTATTTTTTAAAAACACCTATGGATATTGATGGATTTTCTTCGTATAATTATCCTAAGTACTTCCTTGAGCGACCTCTCCCCATGCTTTATTCCTGTTATCACTATTGCCAATGCACGCAGGATAACATTAGTCTCCATATTTTTTTTGCTGTAAATATTGTTTCCAACTCCCATCCCACCTCTACGTGTAAAGTAATGTAATATTTTTTTCACTTAAACAGTAAAACCTGTAGTTACATTCACTGGGGACAGAAGCCTGACCAACATAATATTTAAAGCATAGACCTGATCCAGAGAGCAGTAAATCTGACTGACAATATTTATATAACACTTAGGCCTGACTGACTAAATTATAACACACACCTGGTCCAGAGTGCAGTAAGTTTCCTTCATTTCCTGCAGCAGGAGACAGTCTACCGTATTCTGAGCGTCTAACTCCCTCAGGTTAATTCCTGATCTCTGGATCATGTGATGGAAACACCTAGTGATGTCACTTCCTCCAAAATCCATTGTCACCCTGAAATAAAACACTCTGTCATTTTCCATGAATATATTATGTAACTTGTGTGTTTTTCTGTTCTATTTACACATGTAGATAAGATCACATTTCTTCCATCTTGTGCACACCCTGACCTGTTCCATACCACTTCATCCTGAGATAAATTACTTGTACATAACACAATATTTTTCTAAGATAATCATTCTCTTTTATCTGGTCCCCTATTTAGTTATTCAATGGGATATTTTTCTTCTACATTGAATTGAGATACTTTACTTTTTATTTAAGGGTGCCGACTATAGTTTCCATTGCGCAATATTTCGCGCATCATGGTAAAAAGAAGCGTATTTACTGTTTTAATGCAACTTTTATTGCTTAATTATTAAAATTAAACAAAATTAAGAAATTATAGGTATTAAAATGTAATTACAATTTGATATAACTGATTTTTTAACCAATTTTGCAATTGATAGGTAGGTTGACGTTGTGCAGTGTGTTTTTGAGGTTATGATAATCTGTAGCTCTTAAAGAAACGGATAATAAAAATATTTTTAAAGAAAAAGTAATAAAAACACGCTCTGGAAAATTTAAAACATAGAAATTTGAGAATATCTCCAATAGTTTTATTATGTTTTCATGTGAATCCATGGTGTATGTCATATTTTGTAATACTCTATAACAATAGTAAAATTTGTTAATTTTTTGCATTTTGAGATGCACCCTCTGGTAACAAGACGGTAGAATTTTGTGTTTCTTACATATATTGTATAATATAGTATTACTCATCAAATATTATAGTTTGAACAAAATGTCTATTGTAGTATTTGTATAATTTGCTTTAAAGTGCTAAAAATTGGCATTTTCCTATGTAATCCTATAGTAAATGTACCTGTATTTTGAGACAGTCCCTCAAAAATACTTGGACGATAGATTCCCCCAAACTTTGCATGTACACTGAAGTTAATGTAAGTTATATATGATATAAAAATGAAGAGTTTTGCTATAGTAGTTTTCACACAATAAAACTATAGTTGGCCCCCTTAACATACTGTTTGTCTGCTTCCCTGTAATATATATATTTCTTTACTGGTTCCCTACCTTGTGTTCCTGTGAGATATTACATCTTCTACACAACACACACTGGTCCTCTTTACTGGTTCCATACCTTGTGTTCCTGTGAGATATTACATCTTCTACACAACACACACTGGTTCTCTTTACTGGTTCCATACCTTGTGTTCCTGTGAGATATTACATCTTCTACACAACACACACTGTGTTCCATACCTTGTGTTCCTGTGAGATATTACATCTTCTACACAACACACATTGGTTCTCTTTACTGGTTCCCTACCTTGTAATTCTGTGAGATATTCCGTCTTCTACACAACACACATTGGTTCTCTTTACTGGTTCCCTACCTTGTGTTCCTGTGAGATATTCCATCTTCTACACGACACAAACTGGTTCTCTTTACTGGTTCCCTACCTTGTAATTCTGTGAGATATTCCGTCTTCTACACAACACACACTGGGTCTCTTTACTGGTTCCCTACCTTGTAATTCTGTGAGATATTCCGTCTTCTACACAACACACATTGGTTCTCTTTACTGGTTCCCTACCTTGTGTTCCTGTGAGATATTCCATCTTCTACACAACACACATTGGTTCTCTTTACTGGTTCCCTACCTTGTAATTCTGTGAGATATTCCATCTTCTACACAACACACATTGGTTCTCTTTACTGGTTCCCTACCTTGTAATTCTGTGAGATATTCCGTCTTCTACACAACACACATTGGTTCTCTTTACTGGTTCCCTACCTTGTGTTCCTGTGAGATATTCCATCTTCTACACAACACACATTGGTTCTCTTTACTGGTTCCCTACCTTGTGTTCCTGTGAGATATTCCATCTTCTACACAACACACATTGGTTCTCTTTACTGGTTCCCTACCTTGTGTTCCTGTGAGATATTCCGTCTTCTACACGACACAAACTGGTTCTCTTTACTGGTTCCCTACCTTGTAATTCTGTGAGATATTCCGTCTTCTACACGACACAAACTGGTTCTCTTTACTGGTTCCCTACCTTGTAATTCTGTGAGATATTCCGTCTTCTACACGACACACATTGGTTCTCTTTACTGGTTCCCTACCTTGTGTTCCTGTGAGATATTCCGTCTTCTACACAACACACACTGGTTCTCTTTACTGGTTCCCTACCTTGTAATTCTGTGAGATATTCCGTCTTCTACACAACACACACTGGGTCTCTTTACTGGTTCCCTACCTTGTAATTCTGTGAGATATTCCGTCTTCTACACAACACACATTGGTTCTCTTTACTGGTTCCCTACCTTGTGTTCCTGTGAGATATTCCATCTTCTACACAACACACATTGGTTCTCTTTACTGGTTCCCTACCTTGTAATTCTGTGAGATATTCCATCTTCTACACAACACACATTGGTTCTCTTTACTGGTTCCCTACCTTGTAATTCTGTGAGATATTCCGTCTTCTACACAACACACATTGGTTCTCTTTACTGGTTCCCTACCTTGTGTTCCTGTGAGATATTCCATCTTCTACACAACACACATTGGTTCTCTTTACTGGTTCCCTACCTTGTGTTCCTGTGAGATATTCCGTCTTCTACACGACACAAACTGGTTCTCTTTACTGGTTCCCTACCTTGTAATTCTGTGAGATATTCCGTCTTCTACACGACACAAACTGGTTCTCTTTACTGGTTCCCTACCTTGTAATTCTGTGAGATATTCCGTCTTCTACACGACACACATTGGTTCTCTTTACTGGTTCCCTACCTTGTGTTCCTGTGAGATATTCCGTCTTCTACACAACACACACTGGTTCTCTTTACTGGTTCCCTACCTTGTAATTCTGTGAGATATTCCGTCTTCTACACAACACACACTGGGTCTCTTTACTGGTTCCCTACCTTGTGTTCCTGTGAGATATTCCATCTTCTACACAACACACATTGGTTCTCTTTACTGGTTCCATACCTTGTGTTCCTGTGAGATATTCCGTCTTCTACACGACACAAACTGGTTCTCTTTACTGGTTCCATACCTTGTAATTCTGTGAGATATTCCGTCTTCTACACAACACACACTGGTTCTCTTTACTGGTTCCCTACCTTGTAATTCTGTGAGATATTCCGTCTTCTACACAACACACGCTGGTTCTCTTTACTGGTTCCCTACCTTGTAATTCTGTGAGATATTCCGTCTTCTACACAACACACATTGGTTCTCTTTACTGGTTCCCTACCTTGTAATTCTGTGAGATATTCCGTCTTCTACACGACACACCCTGGTTCTCTTTACTGGTTCCCTACCTTGTAATTGTGTGAGATATTCCGTCTTCTACACAACACACATTGGTTCTCTTTACTGGTTCCCTACCTTGTAATTGTGTGAGATATTACATCTTCTACACAACACACACTAGTTCTCTTTACTGGTTCCCTACCTTGTGTTCCTGTGAGATATTCCGTCTTCTACAAAACACACATTGGTTCTCTTTACTGGTTCCCTACCTTGTAATTGTGTGAGATATTACATCTTCTACACAACACACACTAGTTCTCTTTACTGGTTCCCTACCTTGTGTTCCTGTGAGATATTCCGTCTTCTACAAAACACACACTGGTTCTCTTTACTGGTTCCCTACCTTGTAATTCTGTGAGATATTCTGTCTTCTACACAACACACATTGGTTCTCTTTACTGGTTCCCTACCTTGTGTTCCTGTGAGATATTCCGTCTTCTACACAACATACACTGGTTTTCTGATCTCCAATGTCTACCACACAAGCACTGCTGACCCCTGACCCAAAGGTCGCACATACCGATTCCTAGGAGATAAACAGATTTATGTAACATGCCTGTAGCTTTTCCCAGTCATACATATCAGAAAGCTGGATTTGCTGATATTTCTCAAAAGTGTATAGAGTAAGTTTACAATATTGCAGTGTTGTACATTCAGTGGTTAGTTTTCAATATTACAGTATTGTACATGCAGTGGTTGGTGACTTTTACTAACCTGGTGGAGGATGGCGCTGCCAAACCCCAGTCTGTCCAACAACAGGGTCATCAAGTGCTTAGTGTGTCTGTGACTGAATACGTCAGGAATTAACAGCATGGCCTTATACATCTGAAATATCAACATCAAAAATCAACATAAGAAATCAACAACATGGCCTTATACATCTGAAATCAACATCAGGAATCAACATGGACTTATACATCTAAGACATCAACATGATAACATCAAAAATCAGCAGCATGTCTTTATAAATCAACATCAGGAATCAACAGCATGGTTCTATACATCTGAAAATCAACATCAGAAATCAACATCAAGCATGGTGTTATAAATCAGAAACACAAACAGGTTTCAACAGCATGGCTTGATACATCTGAAATATAAACATCAGGAATCAACAACATGGCTTTACATCTCAAAAATCAACATCAGAAATCAACAACATGGCTTTATACATTTGGACATCAACCATATGAAACAACATACAATCAAGCAATCTAGACATTTTTGTAGCAACAGGATGTTAAAGATTGACCAAGTGAACTTTGAGTGGTATATCTAGGATTGTGTCTATTGAGTGGTATATCTAGGTGTGTCTATTGAGTGGTATATTTAGATGTGTCTGTTGAGTGGTATATCTAGATGTGTCTATTGAGTGGTATATCTAGGTGTGTCTATTGAGTGGTATATTTAGATGTGTCTGTTGAGTGGTATATTTAGATGTTTCTGTTGAGTGGTATATCTAGGATTGTGTCTATTGAGTGGTATATCCAGATGTGTCTATTGAGTGGTATATATAGATGTTTCTGTTGAGTGGTATATCTAGATGTGTCTGTTGAGTGGTATATCTAGATGTTTCTGTTGAGTGGTATATCTAGATGTTTCTGTTGAGTGGTATATCTAGATGTGTCTGTTGAGTGGTATATCTAGATGTTTCTGTTGAGTGGTATATCTAGATGTGTCTGTTGAGTGGTATATCTAGATGTTTCTGTTGAGTGGTATATCTAAATGTTTCTGTTGAATGGTATATCTAGATTTTCCTTTTGAGTAGTATATCTAGATGTGTCTTTAGTTAAGTTTTATCTTGAGGTCTCTGAGTGGTATATCTAGATGTTTCTGTAGTTAAATTTTACCTTGAGGTCTTTGAGTGGTATATCTAGGTGTTTTTGTAGTTTTACCTTGAGGTCTTTGAGTGGTATATCTAGGTGTTTTTGTAGTTTCACCTTGAGATCTTTTAATTTTTACCTTGAGGTCTTTGAGTGGTATATCTAGGTGTTTTTGTAGTTTTACCTTGAGATCTTTGAGTGGTATATCTAGGTGTTTTTGTAGTTTCACCTTGAGATCTTTTAATTTTTACCTTGAGGTCTTTGAGTGGTATATCTAGGTGTTTTTGTAGTTTTATCTTGAGATCTTTGAGTGGTATATCTAGATGTTACTGTAGTTAAGTTTTACCTTGAGGTATTTGAGTGGTAAATCTAGATGTTACTGTAGTTAAGTTTTACCTTGAGTTCTTTGAGTGGTATTTGTAGATGTTTCTGTTGTTTTTTAAAGTTTTACCTTGAGGTCTTTGAGTGGTATATCTAAGTGTTTCTGTAGGGCTGTGGCCCAGATGGCCTCTATATCTGCCAGTACGGCTGTCAGGGTGCCTCCTGGACCATCATGAATGTTTAGCCTCCCCCGCCGCATTGGCCAGTGTAGATTGTAATTGTGTGCTGGGTTCACATACATGGCCTAATAAAAAGATTCTAATAGTCAAGTCCTGGCATGAAATATCTTATTATTGGTTTGTACCTTACAAGGATGGAAGAGGCAACATTTTGAAAAATCTTTTATACATTGTCAGATAGCTTTATTAATTGAGGTAACTACGGAAGTGAAAACAGCTATGAACTCTGACCTCTTGACCCACAATGAAGGAAGGCTGACTTTCAGTCCTTGTCCACATCTGTTGACATATGACCTCCGTCCTTTGACCTTTGACTCCATGGTTATAATTATATAACTACAGTGTAAGAAATTCAAGAAATAAAAAAATTTCGTGTGGTCAGGAAACCATTAACTAAAATACTTTTCTTCTTGTCTAAGTAGAACATGTACTGAATCAGATCATATGCATGCATACATCTAATGCTTTTCCTTTGGCTAGAGTTAAGTCAGTGAATACACGTACCTGTTTAACTGATGAGGTCTGTCTGTATTCTCCTGTAGACATCGGTCTGGCCCCCACAGCCTCCTCTGCCTGTTTTAGTCCAACCTTGAACTGCGGCTTGGCCTCGGAATGCTGTTAATATGGATATAAAAGACTTGTGTTGAAATGAGGACTTTCCATATATACAGATATTGAGCAGTATTTTCAATTAAAATCATTTCAGTTATACATGCAACTTGATTTAAAATAGAAGTTTATACATCTATGACAAGCAGTAATGAAAATGCATGCATGATCAAGTATTTTAACATCAGGCCAAAGTTATTTTATCTTTAGGTTTACGGATTCTTTCAACCAAAATGTCCATTGGGTGGTGACAAAATAAAAATAATTTGAAACTTCTTTCAAACAGAAATAATTCATAATCTTGTAAACTATATTTTATTAATTATCAAGTAACAGATTATCTCAACTTATTTTAGTGAAACCCTACAATGTTGCCTATTTCCTTTTATTAGCATGACCTTATGTCTACCAATATTTATTTTCTAAAACCTGAAAAAATTGGTCGGTGGATCTGTAAACTGAAAAATGTAAAAACTATGGCCTAACCAGAAGGAAAGAACCAAAATCGATTAAAATCACTTTATGTGACAGAGCTACTTACAACACATTCCGGTCTGAGTATGAGGGAGCCGGAGGTCCTGGTCTGTGAGATTCTCTTCCTGGCTATACACTGGGGGATGGTCACTGGCAGGGGTCGGAGGCTCGACCAATCCGCAGGTTCAAAGAACCTGGGTGAATGATGACAATAGTGGAGGTCTGAACGGGCTAATGTAATACAACAAAGCAAGCACTGTTAAAAATTTACAGACTACTGTAATCCAACTATTATTTACGTGATCTTTTATTCGAGATTCATCAATTTGAAATCAATCCGCAACAATTAATTTTCGTCTTTGAGGCAATGTTCTCTATAAATACTTATTAATAAGAAAAATGGATGGTTCGCAGCGATTATTATTCGCGAGTTAAAGAAAGTCACGAAACTAGCGGATATTTCTTGCATACGAATAAAAGTTGGTTTACAGTACCTGATTTAAGTAATACATATAAAATTTACAGGTTAACTTCATAATCCTAAATATTTAAACCAAATCCTAAACATACATGTAACGTTTCCATGTTGACAATCCAGTAAAGAAAAATTTAACTCCAATGAAATGTCTTACTATGGCTTGGAAAAATCATTTAAAATATTCTGATATGTAAATAATTGATGTAAGAGATTCATTTTAGATATCTTGTCTCTGACTGGCACTGAAAGTTTAAGTAAATATTGAGTAAGTACGTGTATAAAAGGGTCGTTTCTTATTCACACATTTACTAAATATAATTTACATTGACTTTCAATGCCTTTGTGTCTCTGGATCTAGTTAGGAACAGTCTAACAGTACCAGTATTGTTATTCTTGACAGGATACAGGATACGATAGGATACACGCATGATACGATAGAATACACGCATGATAGGATACAAGCATGATAGGACATTATAAAAATGTAAAGAATAACAATGTTGGTACTGTAGCTGTAGAACTGTGAACTATGGTTTTATATATGTATATGGTGTTTGACCATAACACAGTGGCTACAGATCCCTTAATGCTAAAAAGGCAGAGTTCTCAAGAGCTGACACCCAGCGATTTCTCACCCCCTACTTGTTGCAAATTCGCCGCCTACTTTAATTAGAACTCAAAAAATGTTTTTAACACTTAGGATTTTCTTTCATGAAGAAGTATACAACGTTTATTGTCGTAACACCACATAGAGATGATGACTGTTACTTTAAAGTATAATTGATCCCAATTTTCAATTGTTACCCAATGTCACATTTTTGCACACTTCTGAGGATAACTTCTCCACTTTTCAGCATAGTCAATAAACTACCATTCACTCCCTAATTCAGGACACATCTGTAACATAAAGTTGTATATTTTATCCACCTCCCAACCCTTTATAGTTGTCTTTTGGAGATAAACTTGCTTGTACAGGTCCAGTCCAAAGACTATTTCTACCTACTTAGCTATAAAAACCTACCCAAAGGAGCTATTTTTACCTACTTTCTGCTTTGCATTTTGTGGCCATATGCAGGAACAGCGCAACATGGTGAGCACTGAATTTCTTGATACAGTCACACTGATGATGGATATAACAAAAATTTTGCGAAAAAATGAATACTTTGTTTATTATCAATTTTGCATAGAAACTAATGTAAAATTGCCGATTTAGGAAGTAATCATTTTTTGGACAAAATTTTGTCGCATTCATTACAAGTGTGACAGTATCAAAAAATATGGTGTACACACATGTATTCACCATGTTGCGCCGTTCAGTCTTTTGGCCACAAAATGTAGATAATACAAAAAGTAGGTAAAAATAGCTACTTTGGGTAGGAAAAAATACCCACGTACATGTAGCTATTAATAGCTAAGTAAGTGGAAATAGTCAATGGACTGGAACTGTTGAAGTGAATTTTCAGCAATTAAACAAATAATTCTAATCATGGGAGTTTACCTCCAATGAGACGACTATAAAGGGTTGGAACTTGGGAGGTGGATAAAATATACAAATAATAAATTACAGAATCATGTGTCTAAGAATTAGGGAGTGAAAACTAGCTGAAAGATCAAAGCTGGAAAGTGGATAAATTCAACAGGTCCAGGAAAATCACTATATTTAGCTATATAGCTAAATCTACTTATATAGCTTTATTTACCTATATAATATAGCGCTAGCTTTATTTAGCTATTTCAGAGTAAATTTCTGTTTTATGAAAAGCACTTAAAGCAGACAAAAAGTCACAAAAAATGAGGCAATATCAGTTTTCAACTTTGCAATGGACTGAACCAAAAACCCACTTATAAAAATGTTTCTCCTTTTGTGCAATTGCAATCAAAGATATAAGAGCTTTGGGGCTATGTATAACAGTTAATCTGTGAGTAAGCAGTTACTTTAACAATGAAAAGCAGTTTTGGTCAACAAGATAATTGATTGGTAATAACTGAGCACAATGCAAGGCAATCACACTTGGTCATGTCTCACCGCACTTTAGCTATCCAAACAATAGAGATGCATTTTTTTGGTTAAAAAGTTATTAAACTCTGTCCCACCAAGTTACTGTAAGCACTTTTCGCATAATATCTCAAAATATATAAATACCTTGGCCTTCAACCCGCTTCCGATCGATAGATCATTTTTTTTCAACCTTCCTCCGTTTATCCGAACCCTCGAGGTCAACCAGTGTAAACACACGGCGGCAAATTCAAAGTCTACGGGGATTTAACATGGTAAACTCGTCCATTAGCGT
>NW_026931214.1:0-45780 GCF_032062105.1 Saccostrea cuccullata | reverse complement strand
GGATGCCGTGGTCAGCGCTGATGAAACCGCTCCTTGCTGCAAACTATTTCCACGTGATCTATATAGGTCAACTTATCAAGATTTTGAAAAACCGGGCAGCATTTTTGAGAGACAAAGAGCAGGATTTAGGGAATATTTTACATCACCGTATGGTATGTTGAATTTAAAGTTGTATTCATCGTGTATACATGTATTAAGAAATAGTATTATAGCTGCATGTGTTTGTATAAGCCTGAATCATTCCTTGTAAACAATGGTAAATGATTGTATATATCTTGGATATTTGAGGGCGGTTAATTAGTTGTTTTTGAAGTAAACTGATCATTGAAGTTTATCATGATTGTGCATTTATTTTACATATGTATTATGTCTTGTGTCTAGTGTGAATTTTCTTTATTAATGTGTACTTTAGCATAATCACCCCAGGCTTAGAGATAGATTTTCAAATTGAAAGCTTCAAAACATGATTTAAATAGATCGAGTAGGTTGAGTTTGCGTGTTTGTGTGGAAGGGGGGGGGGGGGGGGCTTAACGAGTTGGTTTAATACTTCTTTGGAAATGTAAAATGATTTGTATTTATATACAGTGTCATGTATATATTTTTCAATTTACAATTCTCAAAATGAATATCATTTTTCATTTTACAGCGGCTGTTTGCAAAGACTAAATATTACATGTTATGAGAGGAATTGGAAAAATATGAGGTTTGCTACACACCATCTTTGAGGGATTTACCGGGGTATTAATTTTAAAGGTATGTGTGAAATTTCCTGACACGAATGCATAACGGAGATAGATTTATCATGTTTATTTAGTATATATTTTATAGAACTGTTGCCAAAAACATACACACTTTTCTTGTATTTATGACTATGTATAGTTTTTAAATCTTCTAAAATTATTCTCTATATCTTTGTTTTTCAGAAGAAAACAAAGAAGTCCAAGTGCCAAACAGATGATTTCCAAAGGAAGAAGGATATTGTGATTTTTTTTTCTTATTTCAATTGTGACAAATCTTCCCTGTTAAGAAGACTGTTATTGACTGTGTGGATGTAAAAAAGAGTTCATGGATTATATTTGTGAAAGAGTTTAAACCAATTAAAACCATAGGAAGTACAATACTTTTTTTGTTGTAAATTTTTTAAAATCCTTTAAAACATGTAAGAAATGTTCTGAAAACGATTTTAAAAATGTTTTGAAAACGTTTTCAAAAATGTTTTCCAAACATTGCAGGACAATGTTTTTGAAAAACGTTATGATAACGTTTAAAAAACCATACAAAATAACGTTGTAATAACGTTTTAGAAAATGTTTTTATAACATTTTGAAAACGTTTTGATAACGTTTTAATAACGTTGTTGTGCTACCTGGGTACTTATAAAACCGGAAGTACACCTCATATGCATACCAAAATTGAAACATAGAGAGCATATTAGACTCCAAACAGTTTGCCAAAGGGAGATAACTCTTGCAAAATTATATTTGAAAATACATTATAATACGAAATTTCAGGTCTCTAAAAGTCCCTTAAGGGGTCAAAATATGACCCCACGGACCATAATTTTTAAATTGGCTCTTTTATGCTTAACTCAAAACAGAAATCAGTTTTAAGATGTGAGGACAAATAAAAAAGCAATATACAAAAAACTAATTTATGTACTGACCCCTAAAATCCCTTTTATTTTAGGAAATTTTATTTTTATGATCTAAATATCGGAAGTCAATGCTAAAGTCATTATTTATGTGAAATATCATGAGACTTGCTTGCTTCCCATTGAAAATAATGGACATTAAATGATTTCATATTTATCATAGAAATCTCCATAGGCAATTTTAAGGTACTTATAAAACCGGAAGTACTCTACATATCCATACCAAAATTGAAACACAGAGAGCATATTAGACTCCAAACAGTTTGTCAAAGGGAGATAACTCTTGCAAAATTATTTTTGAAAAAGGATTAAAATACAAAATTCCAGGTCTCTAAAAGTCCTTTAAGGGGTTTAAAAGTGACCCCACGGCCCATAATTTTCAAATTGCTCTTTTTATGCTTAACTCAAATCCGAAATCAATTTGAAGATCTATGGACAAATAAAAAAATAATAAACAAAAAAATAATTTCTGTACTGACCCCTAAAATCCCTTTTATTTTAAGAAATTTTATTTTCATGACCTAAGCACCAAAGGGCAATGCTATAGTAGTTTTTCATGTGAAATTTTATGAGACGTGCTTGCTTCCCTTTGAAAAAAATGGACATCATATGATTTCAAATTTAACATAGAAATCTCCATAGGCAATTTTAAGGTACTTATAAAACCGGAAGTACTCTACATATCCATACCAAAATTGACACATAGAGAGCATATTAGACTCCAAACAGTTTGGCAAAGGGCGATAACTCTTGCATCATTATTTTTGAAAATACTTAAAAATACAAAATTTCAGGTCTCTAAAAGTCCTTTAAGGGGTCAAAAAGTGACCCCACGGACCATATTTTTTTAACTGTCCTCTTTATGCTAAGGGAAAATCTGAAAACTGTTTGAAAATGTATTGAGAAATAAAAAAGTTACAGGCAAAGGTCTTTTTTTAATGTTTGCCCCTTTAAATCCCTAATTTTCCTGATTTTCATTTTCCGAGTATTTTCAGGTAGAAACATTTTCAAGGTCATTCTAAACTTAAAATTTCACAAGAAAATTGTCATTACTTTAGGAGAAAAAATGTCATGCGTGATTTCAAATTAACATAGAACTCCCATAGACAATTTTCAAAGACTATAAAACCGGAAGTTCTGCTCTGATTGTTGTGAAACTTACAGGATATGCTCTACTAAATAGGTCAAACATATTTCTATGCTCAGAATAATTTTTGTAACGTAGTTGTTACTTTAAAAAATTTCATCCCCCCTTTTTCAGTGTTTGAAGTATTATATCTCGAAAATTATCTGTTGTATAAAGTTACGTACGCGCACTTATTTATTAAATAAAGTCTCTAGAATTCATATCTAAAATTTGGGAATCTAGACATTAAAATTAGAAATGTTTTTGGCTTCTTTAGTAATTTCAGTTTTCCTTCGGTAGAAACCGGAAGTGACGTATTCGGGAAACCAAAACATTACATGCAAGGGACATTTGCATGTTCTTAAAGGTGGTTATAAAATAAAATGTATATCTTCAAAGGTTTTTCTTAAACCTTTGACAGAAAAGTGTTCAGAATAATAATAATAACTAGATCTTTTTGTCGTTCAACAAAAACGGAGGGCTTTTCGACCCCTTAAAATAAAGAATCTTAAAAGAAAAAACAATATTTTACAATAAAAAAGTCTTATAACACAATATTGCAAAAGTTCTTTTGAGATCAATATTTGATTGGAAACATAACAATTCTCTTTGTACAGCAGTGTCTACTCAAAGAGACATAACTCGTTCGTTGTTATTAAACAAATTCGAAAATGTACTGTTTTTCAATCCACTAAAACTCCTATAAGGGGTCAAAAAGTGACCCCACGGTGCATAATTTTTAAAATGTACTCTTTATACTTGATGTAATGTCAAAATAGTTTGAAGATTAGTTGAGAATTAAAAATGTTACAGAGAAAAAGCCGTTTTCTGTACTGACCCCTAAAATCCTTTCTATTTTAGGGATTTTTATTTTCATGACATTAGCCCCTGGAGACAATGCTGGAGTCAATATTCATATGAAATTTCACGAGAATTGCTTGCCTACCTTTTGAGATAATGGAACAATCCTGATTTCAAATTTAACATAGAAATCTCCATAGGCAAATTTAAGGTACTTATAAAACCGGAAGTACACCTCATATGCATACCAAAATTGAAACATAGAGAGCTTATTAGACTCCAAAAAGGTTGACAAAGGGAGATAACTCTTGCACAATTATTTTTGAAAAAACTTGAAAATACAAAATTTCAGGTCTCTAAAAGTCCTTTAAGGGGTTAAAAAGTGACCCCACGGCCCATAATTTTCAAATTGTTCTTTTTATGCTTAACTCAAAACCGAAATCAGTTTGAAGATGTATGGCCAAATAAAAAAGTTACAGGCAAAAAACTATTTTCTGTTCTGACCCCTAAAATCCCTTTTATTTTAAGAAATTTTATTTTCATGACCTAAGCTCCGAAAGGCAATGCTAAAGTAGTTTTTCATGTGAAATATTATGAGACTTGCTAGCTTCCCTTTGAAAATAATGGACATCGTATGATTTCAAATTTAACATAGAAATCTCCATAGGCAATTTTAAGGTACTTATAAAACCGGAAGTAATCTACATATCCATACCAAAATTGAAACATAGAGAGCATATTAGACTCCAAACAGTTTGACAAAGGGAGATAACTCTTGCACGATTATTTTTGAAAATACTTAAAAATACAAAATTTCAGGTCTCTTAAAGTCCTTTAAGGGGTCAAAAAGTGACCCCACGGACCATATTTTTTAAATTGTTCTCTTTATGCTAAACTCAAATCTGAAAACTGTTTGAAAATTTATTGAGAAAGAAAAAAGTTTTAGGCGAAGGTCTGTTTTCAATGTTGGCCCCTAGAAATCCCTTATTTTTTCAAATTTTTGTTTCATAGTCCAATGAAGTCAGAATAGTATTAGAGTTATTCTGTATTCAAAATAATACAAGAAAATATTGATTACTTTAAGAGATAATGTGCCATGACTGTTTTCATTTTAACATAGAAACTCCCATATACAAATTTCAAGACCAATAAAACCGGAAGTTCTGCTCTGATTGATATGAAACTTACAAGATATGTTCTACTAATTAATCCTAACATACATCTATGCTCAAAATATTTTTTTAACGTTATTGTGACTTTTAAAAATTTCATCCCCCCTTCTTCAATGTTTGAAGTTTTATATCTCGAAAAGTATCTGTAGTCAAAAATCAGCTACGCGCACTTTTTCATAGGGTTAAGTCTGTAGAATTCATATCTTAAACTTGGGAGTCTAGTTAAAGAAAATAAAAATGTTTTTGGCCTCTTTAGAAATTTTAGTTTTCCTTTCGTAGAAACCGGAAGTGACAAGACCGGAAATTTTAAACTTTAATGACAAGATAATTTGATATAATCTATTTAACAGTCATAAAATAATATACCTATATTAAAAGGTATTCCTGAAAATCTGAGCAGAAGAATTGCTAAGTATAATAATAATAATAATAAACAAGACGAAAACAATAGGTCTTTTCGACAAAAGTCGAAAAGCCCTAATAAAAAAGACGAAAACAATAGGTCTTTTCGACAAAAGTCGAAAAGCCCTAATAAAAAAGACGAAAACAATAGGTCTTTTCGACAAAAGTCGAAAAGCCCTAATAAAACAAGACGAAAACAATAGGGCTTTTCGCCTGACCTTCTTTTTGTCGTTCAACAAAAACGGAGGGCTTTTCGACCCATTAAAAAGAAGAATCTTATATTACACATTAAAAAAAACTCAAATAATACAATATCGCAAAAGTTCTTTTGAAATCAATACTGAATTGAAAACATAACGATTCTCTTTGTCCACCAGTGTCTACTCAAAGAGAAATAACTCTTCCATCAATATTTAAAACATACGAAAATGCACTGTTTTTCAATCCACTAAAACTCCTATAAGGGGTCAAAAAGAGACCCCACGGCCAATATTTTTTAAACTGCAATCTTTATTCTTAATGCCAAACCAAAACTAGTTTGAAGATTGCTTGAGAAATAAAAAAGTTTCGGAGAAAAGGCTGTTTTCTGAATTGACCCCTGAAGTCCCTTCTCTTTAAGGGATTTTTCTTCTCATGACCTTACCAACTGGAGACAATAATAGAGTCATTATTCATGTGAAATATAACGAGCATTGCTTGCTTCCCTTTTGATATATGGGATTTTGTATGATTTCATATTTAACATAGAAATCTCCATAGACAATTTTAAGGGACTCATAAAACCGGAAGTACTCTTCATAAGCATATCAAATTTCAAACATAGAGAGCGTATTAATCTCCAAAGAGGTTGACAAAGGGAGATAACTCTTGCATCATTATTGTTAAAATTACTTAAAAATACATAATTTCAGGTCTCTAAAACACCCTAAAGGGATCAAAAAGTGACCCCACGGACCATTATTTTTAAATTGCCCTTTTTATGCTTTACTCAAAACCGAAATCAGTTTGAAGATCTATGGACAAATAAAAAAGTAATATACAAAAAACTAATATCTGAGCTGACCCCTTAAATCCCTTTTATTTTATGAAATTATGAATGACTTAAACACCGAAAGGCAATGCTAAAGAAATTTGATATATCATGAAACTTGCATGCTTCCTGTTGAAAATGATGGACATTACATAATTTCAAACTTGACATAGAAATCACCATAGGGAATTTCAAGGTATTTATAAAACCGGAAGTACTCTACAGATCCATACTAAAATTTAAACATAGAGAGCATATTAGACTCCAAACAGTTTGACAAAGGGAGATAACTCTTGCACATTATTTTTGAAAAAAAATAAAAATACAAAACTTCAGGTCTCTGAAAGTCCTTTAAGGGGTCAAAAAGTGACCCCACGGACCATAATTTTTAAATTGCCCTTCTTATGCTTTACTCAAAACTGAAATCAGTTTGAAGATTGGTTGACAAATAAAACAGTTACAGGCAAAAACCGGTTTTTGTGTACTGACCCCTGAAATCCCTTTTTTCTGAAAGAACCTTATTTCATGACCTTTCAACCGAAAGACAATACTAGAATTATTATTCATGTGAAATATCACAAGATTTGCTTCCTTCCCTTTTGAGATAATAGACATTGAATTTTTTTTAATTTAGCATAGAAATCTCCATAGACAAATTTAAGGGACTTATAAAACCGGAAGTACATTTCATATGGATACCAAAAGTGAAACGTAGAGAGCATATAAGACCCCAAACACATGGACAAAGGGAGATAATTCTTGCATCATTATTTTTTAAAATACTTAAAGATACAAACTTTCAGGTCTCTAAAACACCCATAAGGGGTCAAAAAGTGACCCCACGGACCATAATTTTTAAATTGAACTTCTTATGTTTAACTCAAACCTGAAATCAGTTTGTAGATTGGTTGACAAATAAAAAAGTTACAGGGAAAAGACGATTTTTAGAATTGACCCCTAAAAATCCCTAATTGTAAGGGATTCGGTTTTCATAACCTTTTCACCTGAAGACAATTCTAAATCAATAAATCCCTGTAAATATTACATGAATTGCTTGCTTTGCTCTTGAGATAATGGAACATAAATGAATTTTATTTACTATAGAAACTCCCATAGACAATTTTCAAAGACTTATAGAACCGGAAGTTCTACTCTGATGGACATGAAACTTACATTACAGCCTTTAATTACTTTGATTAACAATACATAACCTTCAAAATAAATTTCCTACATTGTTTTCAAAATTTTCAATTTCAATCCCCCCTTTTCTTAACATTTGATCCCTATAACACAAAAATGTACCTTAGGTTTAATACCACTTACGATGACTTTTTTGTAGGTAATACTTTGAGGAATATATTCCTTAACTTTGACCGAAATTGCATGTAAAATAAGGAAAGTATTAGGGCTTAAAGAAATTTTAGTTTCTGGCTGATAAATACCGGAAGTGAGGTTTCTAGAAGTACAAAACTTTACTTACGCGAGACTATTAGATATGCTGTCCAATGGTAATGTTATAAATTACATATCTTCAATGATGTTCTTTAAATCCTTGACCAAAAAGTGTTAGGTATAATAATAATAATAATAAAAGAACACAAAAACAATAGGGCTTTTCGCCTGAAAGCGAAAAGCCCTAATAATAAAACAAGACGAAAACAATAGGTCTTTTCGACAAAAGTCGAAAAGCCCTAATAAAACAAGACGAAAACAATAGGTCTTTTCGCAGAAAGCGAAAAGCCCTAATAATAATAAGGAAAAAGAAACCGAACGAAAACAATAAGGTCTTCCGTTGGAGACGGAAGACCTTAACTAGATGAGATCTCGTTGCGAGCAACGAGTAGGTCTTCCGTCCGATTTCTGATGGGATTCGACCTGTGTTGGGATAATTCGATTGATAGAATAATTAAAAGACAACTTAGGATGTCAGAAATGTATAGGAATTCTTCAAAATATGTTTAGAAACTCATAGAAGAGTAGAATCTGTCAATTTCAATCAATTTCCGCTTCTTCTAATTCACTTCCTGTGTGACCGCTGAAGACTGAAGACCTTAATAATAGGGAAAAAGAATCCGAACAAGAGCAATAGGGATCGGACAAACAGGGATTGAATCCGGGTCGACAGCGTGAAATTTCATCGCGCTTACCATTAGTTTGCTTCATTTATTCTTATGCATTCAACTTCTCCCCAATGTAATTCCTTACAAAGATATGTCGATTTAAACTTTTTCTGCATTTCTGTTTACTTATGCGACAGTCCATCTGTCATAGTATTATTAAATGTGAGTCACTATTCATAATTTCGCCCGAAACGTCACTAGTAATTCTTTTTTAATATACTTTAATTTTCTTTTTATCCCCAAATTGGACTAGCCCGATTAGTTGCACATTCATATAAAGACTGCAATGGTTCGCCGATAAACATGCGACGGTCAAAGAATCAGATAACATTTATGTTCAATAACTTGCAGTATTAAGAAAACAAACTATAGCCACGTAATACGTACTTAACATACTGATTGCTAGATAAGCAATGTTATTTGAAAACCTTTTACATTTAACCATTTATTAGGATCATTTTTCTTTGGTGCAAAACAAAAGGTTGTAGGTCTTGTATTTCCACTTGTTTTCATGTTTTATTCTACTTAGAGATACAGACGAAAGCAGTTGTAGTAGATGTTCGAGAAAACCTCAGATTCGAATCAGAATTGCAACGTAAATGCGACGTGACAATCAAACAATTCTTTAACATTTCTTTGATCCTTACGCTACATAAGTTCCGTTTAACAAAACGCTCAGCCTACCCCATAAACTCCGATCTGCACATTGGAGACAGCCGCCATTTTGGTCCCGCTTCAGATTTAGAAACGCATAAATCCTGAGTATAGATTGATTAATTTAAAAATAAATCATGTATGAGGCATCTGCAGAAGGGTCCCTACTAACTATTTTAATATCAAAGAAAAATGTTGAAAAACAAAAAAGTTGAAAAATTTGACTTTTTAAAATCGCTTCCTGTAGCGAACGGAAGTACTGACGACGCACGAAAAGGTAATTGTGCAAACCTATAAGTCATGAACTATCATCTCCAATACGTCTCCAGTTCATATCTTAAGCAGTTTTCGCTATTTGGTGCGCACAAAATTGCATTTAAAAATCAGGAAATTGTCCATATCTCACGACCGGAAGTGACGACTTCGACGAAAAAAATTTGCAATAAGGTTCAGATCAGTACCTATTAGATGTGAAAGTTTCATGAGAATTGGCCCAGTAGTTTACGAGAAATCGCGTGCACAAAATCGGTAAGAATAATAATAATAGGGAAAAAGAAACCGAAGAATAACAAGAAGGTCTTCCGTTGGAGACGGAAGACGTTAACTAGATGAGATCTCGTTGCGAGCAACGAGTAGGTCAAACCGGAAGTAGTCAAAAACGCGTATTTTTGCCGTTCTTGTCAAGTTTTTGAGTAACATATGTCTCTGAGAGCATAAAAATTAATTTTCCGTCCGTCGTCATCACTTCCGGTTAAACCGGAAGTAGCAAAAATTTGCATATTTTTGCATTAATTAACATAGCTTTAGAGGATTCAAACCATTTTTGGACGTTATTTCTCATTTTTGTTAAAAATGAAAGCTACTTCTGGTCAAACAGGACGGAAGACCTACTCGTTGCTTTGCAACGAGCTCGGCTCTAGTTCTTCTTATTTTTTTCTCACCGATTTTGTGCACGCGATTTCTCGAAAATGGCTGATTCGAATTTTATGAAACTTTCAGGTCTGATAGAACATTAAAAAATCTTGATGAATTTTTTTTTCATTTTGATGACGTCACTTCCGGTTCGGAGATTTTAACAATTTAGTGATTTTTAAGGGTCAGTTTGTCCGCCGCTCTTCTATAAAACCGCTCATCAGAGGAAGATGAAACTTTTAGGGAAGATAGAGCAACATATGTATATTTGCATTGTGTTGTTAACTTTCACAAGAAGTACTGCACGTTAGCGCTCGGTATGGTCTGAAAAAAGTCATATTGAGAGTTTCAAAATTCTAACACATTCTCTATGATATCTTTTTCCTTGTAAATATTTTGTTAAAACATATAGAACAACATTTGTGCAGAATTAAAAGGTCTTTCAAAAAATATCTTTAAAAAAGGGCTGACCCCTAAATTAAGGGATCTAGAGGGACCGAAAGTTTTATCCCGATATCTCAATAAGTATGGATAATTTTTAATACATCGAAGAAGCAAAGTTGTTCAAAATGTCAAGCCGAATCTATTGGGATCATCAAAAAATGTCCGGTGACGTCACTTCCGGTCGAACCGGAAGTAGTCAGAAAATGCATATTTTCGCCGTTCTTGCCACGTTTTTGGAAAAATATTTGTCTCTGGAAGCATAAAACTTAATTTACCGTCCGTCGGAGTCACATTCGCTCAAACCTAAAGTAAAAAAGGGGTTTATTAATAGATTTACAGGTTTAACCATTTTGGGGCATTGTAATTCTTTTTTGTAAAAAATGAAAGTTACTTCCGGTCAATCAAAAAAAAAGCTTTTTTGCAGATACATGAAAAAAGGGCTTTTACTGAGAGGTTTGTGATTTTTTTCTCCATTGGTGAGATACATATGTAGCTACGGCCTTTGATAATTTTACTGGAAGGCAACATCATTTATTTGAAAGTATTAAAAGGATATGACCATTTTTTAATACATGTATTGTGTTACAAATTGATGTACATGTAGATCGATATAAGTTAACTATGTAAAAAAATATATGGGACATAGTATGTAACCTTTCAAGGGATGTTTCTATAGCTAAAGGATTAGGACCTATGTTTTAAGAAATGTGAAGGGCAGACCCGAACGCAATCCCCCATCGTTCCCGATAAACTACGTACAGGTCTGTGTACTGGTACTTACCAAATTATATAATATGTAATTTATTTCATTACTTTGTTCAATCAAGACAAAATACCTTTCTTCGTTATGAAAAATATTTCGCAAGTTTTCCCTATTAAAATCAACCGGTATCTAGTTTTTTTTGTCAATGGTACATAATTTTAGCTCAGCATTTAGTCATGAGCTCTACCCAGAGTTATCGTTTCTGGTACGCGCGACAGCGAAGCAAAATATGGGTGGGATCTTGAGAGATGTACAACATGACTATTAACAGACGCATTTCTAATGTTATATGAGTCGTGATTCGTCACATATTTTTAAGGGGTTGGCTATAATGTCTGGATACCAGGAATGAAACTACTCGGGTCAAAAATTGCTATGAACGAAGCAAGTCGTTCCTTGATTGTTAAGCATCTAACTAACCTAGACGAATGACATATTCTATAATTTTGATTTGGTAAAGTCGCATTCGCGCCATTTTGGAATGTTCAACATTGCAGTAAAAATTGATCAGAGTAAATTTATTATCCCTGTTTCCTGTTAGCCTTTTGTTTTATCTTTTGAGATATTGATGATTTAAATAAGCTCTTCGCTTCATGTGCCTACTCACGGGGTGTAAAAATAAAACAGAAAAAATAAAAAGGGTTCACTGTCATTCTAAAAATAATCAACCGATCAAGTCTGGTACCAATCACCATGATCACTAGATTAAGCTTCGTAGCTTAAAGTACCCATATGCATAGCTTTATTTACCTACCTGAAGTAACTGTAAAATATTAAATCTAAGTTGTTATTAATATGGCATTTTTCTCAAGAAACAGGAAATTGCACTTTGACGCAGTGATAATTTTCAACTTTGAACTTACCGAAGACAATCCGTGAAAAATTTTACTCTGAGTAATATGCATTTCTCTGTGTAGATGCAAATTTCTTAAAGAATTGGGCCTATATAAGCAACTGTCAAATGTTATTGTGTGTCCAAATTGTTGCTTCCTGAATGAAATAAGTATGAAGTTTATTAAGTTTTACTTTTACAGTTTTAGTGAATATGCACACAATGTGAAGTAATCGTACTTATAACCTTGCCTTATTGCACACAAGGTAGTGTACAGTTATGCAAACAAAGGAAATTCCATGTTTCCATTAAAAGTGTTTAAACGCAGCAATGTTTAAAGTTACACAATGAGTCAAAATCGGGGGTTTTATTTAGAAATCTATAGCATACGGAGAAACAATTATGCGAATTATGACTATGAGTATAGCGGAGATCTAACAATAAAACTGCACTGTAAAGCAAGAAAAGACTTGACAATATAACAGAGGCATAGTCACAAACTTAAAAGTGGAAAAGTGGGTGGGTGGGTGGGTGGGGGGGGGGGGGCGCAACTCCAGAAATTCTTTGACAACCAAAAAAAAAAAGAGCATCAGATGGATTTAATGGGGGGGGGCACCATCATATAGTACCAAAGTTTTCTGTAGTATTCTATAAATCCCTAACACTCCAACCCCCCCCCCCCCAGTTCCAAAGGCCATGTGTGTTATATTATAGGGTTATTGAACTTATATTGGTGAATATTGGTATGAGTTGGCTGTTCAAATGCACGAGCTTGCGAGAGCATTTGAATAGCCAACGAGTGCCAATATTCACCAATATAAGTTCAAAAACTCCTTATTTATATTACTTAACCATTTCCACATAACTTGTAATAATTATTCCAACAAAAAAACTCTCAAATTAATTATATTTTAGTATCTTTATTCAAATTAACGTCTGTCCTGGTAGCGTTCAATATCGCATCATTCTGATGTGTTTACAACGGGGCGTTTGATATTGAACGCTCGTGTTCGGAATGTTTCGGGCATACACATATAGATATACCTAATACAAAGTGTGCGTTCAATAAAACGTCAAGACATTGAACGCTATAATTCTCTAGATTTTTGGTAGTATTTTTTTAGAGACTATTTATTAGCTTTATAATAAAAAGAAATATTAAGATGTACAACATGTAATATCCATGGGCGAATACAGGAATACAGGATATGTAATAGGGGGTATGGCATGAAATAATATTAGTCATACCACACTTTGAATGGTGGGGGCCTGAGTTTTTATGTAAGAACTATATGCGGTATATTGCATATACTTGCCCCCACAAAAGTTACATTTTGAAAACTTCATGAAATGTGCTGAATTCAATAAATTGTATGAGAAATATAAATTAACAGAACATATTATAGTTTCAAAGCAGTTTATTCACAATTTTTGTTTTTATGACGTCACAAACTAGTCCAATTTTAGATTTTTTTTCAGAAAGAGGACAAAATGGACAAAATTTCAACAATTTTAGCATTTAAATTTATAGAGCGCATGTTTTTTCAGGATTAATATTTACATATTTCATTGATATTATCATTCTACACATTATATCAAAATATTGATCCTGAACACACATGCGCTCGGTGACTTTTACTCAAAATATCGACGAAATATGTACATTTTTCTGTAGAATTCATTAAAAACTGAAACTTACGTCATGTTTGTGACGTCATTACGTACATATGACGTCATTACTTATGAAAATATTCAGTGCTTTGAAGTCAGCATATACTCCCCTGTTTAAGAACTTAATTAAATATACCTCCATCAAAGTTTGATGTGGGGGGCAAATATTGGTTATTACCGAATAAAGTTCTTTAATAGTAAAACCAGACACAAAAATAGTAGATAACAGATGCTGAATGAAACGGAAAATGTCTAAACTTAAATTTATGATCCACACTCCCTATCCCAAACTGGGGAACACAAGAGGTCTTGACAGACTTAATTACTATATTACATTACTATATTAAACAACTCATTACTTCAAGAGAAATGCTTACACAGTTGTTGTTGAAAATAAAAGACATTTGCCATAAAATGAGATTTTATTCCAACATAGCTGTGATTTTGCTCTACATTAAGTGGGGGGTACAGACATACTCTTGCCCCTCCCCAGATCTGAAATTGGTGGGGGGGGGGGGGGGAGGGGGCTAGTGCCCCCGCTTCCCACCCTTTGACTACGCTTATGATATAAGTGCTGTAAAACAAAGGTTGTATTGACTGTATCATTGTTTTTGTGTATGTCAAGGTCACATCACTTCTTGAAAAATTGCATCAACATTTTCGGTCTACTTAAACTCATCCCTGGGTATTGAGACTTTGGTAACTTAAAATTCAGCTTTTCAGGGTATGCATACAATAGGGTGGAAAAAATAAAACAATATTTTCATTATTGGGCATACTGAAATTATTTTCTACTTTTATTTTTCTCCATAAAAATACATTTTTTAGGTTCTGAAACCTGTAATTTTCTGAAACCTTATACATTTGGGAATTAAACAATTTACTCTGGTCATGCTTAAAATCTACATTTGTCAATATTCCTCATTATTTGTCATGGTGTTTCTTTAAACTCTCTTTGATTTGGATTGCTATCTAAGTAATCCCTAGAATAAATATTAAAAACATGTACTTGCATTTTTTATCTTCTTAAAAATAAAAAGCAAAATTTTGAATAGTTGCCTTCAAATGCAAATGTAGCTAAATAAAGCTACCTGAAGTACCTGAATAAAGCATGACATGTAATTCCAGCTGGATGTATAGTCTTAGCATTGTACAGTAACACTCATTTAGTACAAACATATATATTGTGAACATATAGCAAAGTTATCTTTAATCCCCAGCTATTTAAATTTAATAAATTCCAAATGAAAAGCCGTGCCCTTATTTAAGGGGATATAATTCATAAGTAGTGAACAATTGGTGGTATGTTTTAAAAAATCTTCTCAATAACCACTGCAACAGGAAAAACGAAACTAATAGGGAGGTATCCACAGGTAATGTAGATTCAAATTAATTCAAATCATGACCCCGGGGGGTAGGGCAGGGCCACAATGGCAGGTCAAAGTTTTACATAGAAAAATATAGGGGCAATTTTATGGCGTCAGGCTATAGCTTGGTGCTCATCTAGATATAAGGAAATCTCTGACTGCTCACCGCTTTCTTTATGCGCCAAATAATATAGTTATCTAACCAAGACCTTTATGTATCTGGCGTAGGAATATACATGCCAATTTCTGTGTTTATTCCATAAATTGCTTGAAAATCATACAAAATTCAACAGTCTTATATATAGTTGTAAACTCACTCACTTTTGTCAGGTTACTTTTCGACCCTTAACCTGATCCTTTTTTATGACACGGCAGGTCATGCTTATCGTCCGAATCCCCGATTTCTGGATTTAGTTCGTAAATTAGGTTGTACTTTTAACTTCAGTTACAACTCAAGCTTGATCTACATAAACCGATGCAATGTGCATAAGGCCAGTAAATTATCAGTGCAGGAGTAAACAATTAACTGGGTTAAATTGTTTTGACAAATCAAAATTTAAAATGGCTTCTGATAGAACAAGATTATTATCCATGTTATCAGGACCAGCAGGAACAAATTGAACAAAGAGAAAGAGAAACAATATTTATGTTCATATCAAGGAATCTTGGAAAACAACTTCCATTACATAAGATAAAGTGATCGAAGACAGTGTAGGTCTTACTGCATATTTAGTACATATTGCACTAGTTAATTAAAGTAATTCAACCTACGAGAAAGGAAAAGTAATTTCAAATTCCCTTAAATTGGAATTACTTTCAAATTTAGCACCAGGGACCTATATACTAACAAAATATTAGAATATATATGGTATAGGCCCCTGTTAGCACAAACTAAAAAGGCTTTTTTTCAATGCATAATTACAAATATGTAATTCAGGTCAATGCTGGACAATGAAACCTTCAATGATCTTTTATAATGTCAATTTATTCAATAATTTTTGTGCGCCCAAATTGATAGATCCAAGGCATATATTGTTTTTGTCCTGTCTGTTTGTCTGTTTGTTTGTTTGTTTGTCTCGAACTTTAACCTTCACAATAACTTTTGAACCATAAAAGATAGAGACTTCATATTTGGTATGCATACTCCACTAATAAAGCTCTTTCAAATAACACCAAGGTCAGTGACCTTATTACCTAACTGTGGCCTATATTCTAGAAAAAGCTTTTTTCTGCAAACTTTAACCTTGTCCAAAAACTTTTGAACCATGAAAGATATAAACTTCATATTTGGTACGCATACTCCCATACTTTCAAAGGGATATTATTAGGAATTAATGAAAAAATGGCATAATTAAAAAAATATTCTTCACAAAAATTGCTTGGACGGGCAAAATGAAAATTATTTGGAAATTTCCTCAAGTATTGTACATTTCATTTTGGCATGACTCCCAGGGTATGGTGAAGCCACAGTAGATGATTATAAAGTTTTACATTGGAATATATAGGTAAAAATCTTTAAAACTCTTTGCCACAAGAAGAACAAAACCATGATTGGTGTATTTGTATGGAAGATATGGATTTGTTAAATCATGTCCCCTGGGGGCGCGTGGAGCAACAAGCGGGATCAAAGTTTACCTTAGACATTTACAATGTATAGGAAAATATCATGAAAAATCTTCCTTGAAGAACAACAAATCCATGATTGGTCTTATTAATATGGAAGCATCCTCAGGTAGTGTAGATTAATATCTGTTCAATCTGTTCAAAACTTGATCCCTGGGGTAGGGTGAGGCCACAGGGGCAGATTAAAGTTATGCATTAAAATAAATAGCAAAATATCGTTAAAAGTCTTCATCTCAAAAACAACTAGTGCTAATTGTAACGGGGACCGTTACAGATGTTCCCCAAACGCTCCCCAACCCCCTTTTGGTGCCATATTCCCTGTAAGCTTCATTAAATAAGACAAACCCCATGCATTTGAGACTTTAACAACGTTTACCCAGAAGTTCATTCAAATTTTAGCATTGCACGTGCGCGCATGTGAATGCATCTGCGTAATGACCATATCATCTTGTCTACACAATCTATATATTTCAATATACTAAATATTAAAGTATTTAATCCAAAAGTATTTTAAAAATACGCTCATTCAAGTGTATTTTTGAATTTACTCATTTCACGTGCATGCACGTGCATACATGAGCAGGGTGACCATACCCTATTGTAGAAGTCCATTACATCTATCTATGTTCAAAATCCCACCCCGTTTGGTTGAAAACCAAGGAAGTTATAGCTGTTTTTAGTTTCAACCAATCAGATTACAGCCAAAGTACACGCACGTGTATGCATGTGCATATGCATGTGCATTTTGACCATACCTTCTTGTAGAAGCCCATTATATCTATCTATGTTTCAAATCCCATCCTGTTTGGTTGAAAACCAAGGAAGTTATAGCTATTTAAAGTTTGAGCCAATCAGATTGCAGCACACGTGCATGCACGTGTTTTCATGAAAATTACTATATATCATGTTGTAGAATATCCTAATGCATGGCAAAGTTCAAAATTTCAAAGGATATTGTCAAAAAACAAGAAAAATATTAAGACTTTAGTTTCAGCCAATCAGAGCGAAGCACACGTGCATGCGCGTGAGATCTTGCTATTTTGGCCATGTCATATTGTCTATGTTACTAATATATCCTTATATTATGAGTTTCAAAGCATTTCATCAAAAATTTAAAAAGTTACGCTTATATGCATTATATTGAATATTTCTCGTGTTGCACGTGCGCGCAAAATGACCTTCGTTCGGCAAATCTACATAACATGTCTACTGACCCTAAAAACATTTCACCTTAGTCAGATGTGTAGTTTACGAGATCATTCGCGGACAAAAAAGTGCCCAGGAAGAAGAAAAATAATAATAACTAGTGCTAATTGTAACGGGGACCGTTACAGATGTTCCCTAAACGCTCCCCAACTCCCTATTGGTGCCATATTCCTTGTAATCTTCATTTAAGTACCAGTCCGTGTAAAAATCATGCAAAACTGATATTTGAGTGATACACTCAGGTTCTCAGAATTCAATGATTTTCCACACATAGATTTCTCTTGACCTATGATCCATGTATGTAAAATAAAAAATGTTTTGGATCATGGTTACTATGGAAACCTGATCAATTTAATTTCCTTAGCAACCAGCCAATTTTTCTATTTGAACGCACCGAAAATCAGTGATCTTTAAAGCCTGAAATTATATATAAAAACTTTAACAATAATTCTCATTTACTTGTATGATAAAGACACACATTTTATTTGTTTATTACACACAAGACATTGATATTTTATCTGAAGCTAGTACTATGGTAGACATTAGAATATATGTATGTTTTTGCTTTTTTGCTGATTCAGCATTTTCCTTGATTTTGACAATATTCAAGGCCAATTTAAAAAAAATACCAAGCTAATACAGATTTTTCATGACTTTCACATAAAAGTAGAGAGCTTTCTCTTTTACAGATTGACTTTGAAAGCGTGGGTTTTTTGAAAAATCCTTTTCGTTGCCTAGCAACAAAATTGGATGTTTTGATAACTAAAAAGTGAAAAAAGGTAAAGGGTTGGGTCAAAATCTTATGATTTTTTATCTTTTTGTGGCAGATACAATTTTTCAAGTAAAAGAAAATAACTCTCATATAATTTTAAAAGGAAAGAATAATTTATAATCATTAATCTCCATGGCAACAGGAAATTTTCCCTAGCAACAATGCAAAAACAGTTATTTTTTCGCCCTTTTAAAGTATTATATTAGGAATAAATCGACAATTATTTTCAAAATTGTAATTAGGCAAATTGTTAATTTAATATGGGTTTGAAATAAATAAATTTTACTTTATTAACCCATAGCAACATTTCTGAAAACCTAGCAACCAATTTTGTAACCACTTTACCTTTTTACATACAGTCATTTATTTTTGAAGTTGAAATAAGATTTTCCAAAAAAGGCCTTCTGAATGAAAAATAGAAACAAATAGATACAAGTAGTATATATCAAAATACCTCTGTTGATGAAAAGATTCCATAGAGTAACTAATTCTTGGGTTGCCATGGTAATAAGTTGCACACTGGCCAAAAAAACTTTTTGTTCACAAAGTACACTACAGCTGTACTTGGCCCCCAGTTTTTGCTTAATGGGCTAAACTAACTGGTTATTCAAGTACCTTTAGCATTCGTCTTTCTACGTTAAGTATATTTTTATGATTACCATGGATATAATAACGTGATATTGATTTAATGTAGCTTAGGTACTATTCTATTAGCTGCAGAACTGTAGCTCTCTGCTTGAGAAAATTCGGACAGATAAAGCAGAGAGCTACAGATCCAAGCGTTGTAAAAACCTTCGATTTACGCCGACGATTTTTTGTTGCTCACGTCGGGTATTTTTTCTTCTATTTTATAATTCTCTCAGCTTTAAAAAGGTATTTTATAATTATAATCATACATTAAAATTAAATTCTTGATAATTTACTTACCATTCAATGCTAACAAATGGCTGTTTTTGGTTACGGACGTCAAAACGGAACTCTTTTAAACCGACAAACTATGAAACTACAAAACTATTAACAGGACTGTTTCGGACCGTTAAAAGGTAAATAAACTTTCATAAATTATAAAAAAAAAATAAGAGTTAAATATATAATTAGTTATAGGATACAATTCTTAAAGCCAGAGAAAGTTTAAACTACACAAAATAAATTACCTGAAGTAGCGACAAAAAATCGTCGGCGTAAATCGAAGGTTTTTACAACGCCAGGATCTGAGGCTCTCAGCTTCATCTGTCCAAATTGTCTCAAGCAGAGAGCTACAGTTCTGTAGCTACTATTCTATGTTAAACAGGCGCGGATCCAGGAATTGAAGTTAGAGGGGGTGCCAAAAGTAGGCAAGGGGTCTGGGGGCCGCCTTGAGGCCCCCAGTAGGTCCAGGGCAAAGCCCTGGTGGGGGCCCAGGGGGCGAAGCTCCTGGATTCTAGAGATTTTGTATGGTAAAATGAGGTTTACCAAGTATACATATTAACATTTTCTAGACGAAACTGTGATTTACTTTAATTTTGACAATTTTAGGGGGGGGGCGCGCCGGGTGCCCCCTTTAATCCGCCACTGTTAAAGATAAAGACTCTCATAAAGCTTTGTTAAATTTTACAAGCAAGGACATCTAGGAATTTTTGTGAAACCTCGTTAAGATTTCTCTAAAGGTTGAAACTTATTTATGACATTTTTTTGTGAAAATGTCTATTGGTTTTGAAAGTATCTGGTAATTAATCGCTGTACTTTGAAATGGAAGATTGATTGATTGATTGTATGTTGTTTAATTTCCCTCTCGATTTTTTTTATTCACACAACATACAGTATTATATACATATTTCAAAAGAAACAGAATGATGTGTTTTTTTTATTTTAAGAAAGAGACAGCAATAGAGAGAGAGAGAGAGAGAGAGAGAGAGATGAGCAACAGAGAGAGAGTGAGAGAGAGACCGCGCCTCTCGAGAATTTTTCATTTTTATGGAGACGCCACCACTAGCCGGTGGAGAGGTGCAAATTGTGCTTTTACGGCCCTTTTAAGAGCAGTGATGGATGGATCTTTTTCGTGCCGGCACCTATTGTGACATGGGACCTCGGTTTATACGATCTCATCCGAAGGACCAGTCTTCACGTCCCACAGTGGAATTTGAACCCGTGATGTAAGGATCAGCTCCTTACTTTTCATCTCTAGAGCAGATGCTCTAGTAACGACTGCGCCACGCGGGCGACTGAAATGGAAAAAGACATTACCATATCACTATTTTCTTGTACTTACAAACAATTCTTTTAAAGAGAGAGGTGAGTTAGCGCTGTAGCCATCATAAAACACAGAGGTAGATTTCAGAACTACTGGAACTTTAATTTGCTGAATTGACAAATTATTAATAAGAAGGTACTTAGGGGATGGTGGTGGTATCCATTCAGAATAATGAATTCTAGAGTGGACTTGACAGTGACACAGCTCAATAACTCTGCTATATAAGCATTCTGTGTTTTACTGTTATTTCAATCTGGGGTGAAAAATAAAAGAGCAACAGAAAAAATGGGCACCTAGTTTATAATATTCCAGTGCGCTGCCATTTTGTCCTTGCATCTTCTTGGGTCTTTCCATCAAGTTAAAAAAAATAGCCTAGGTTATACCAGTAATTCTGAACTTGTCAGAATGATCAAGTGAGGTAGTAAAAGTTAGATACTGTATTTATTATCATTTTAGAAATGACTGATCTCTTCAGTCTTGGCATTATAATAACTAAGAATTGAATAAAAGACTGAAGATAATTAATATAGAAGAATATCTAATGATATCTGAGTAACTGTTACTTTGTATACATGTGTATGCCCCCACCCCACCCCGTAAACGAATAAATGAAGTTTCGGGGGTGGGTGGGTATATAGTTTCTTTCGTGCCCGTAGGTCTGTCTGTCTGTTTGTCCGCAAAAACTTTAACCTTGCCCATAACGTTTAATTTAGTGGAGTTATGACTTTCATATTTCACATGTGTATTCCTTGTGATAAGACCTTTCTTTGGGTACCACCAAATTGGACCTTGGAGTTTGACCCGCTTTTACACAAAAATTCCAAACTTTTACTTTGGTCATATCTATTGAACAATAGATACCAGGACTTTTATACTTTACATTTTTTGTGGCAAGACCTTTCATTGAGTACCAACAACTTTGACCTCGGAGATTTCCGTACTTATGAAAAAACTTTAACCTTGGCCATAACGTTTGGACAGTAAGGGCTTTCATACTTCACATAAATGTATGTTATCCTTGTGATAAGGCGCCTCATTGGATATCAAGAACTTTGACCCTTTGACCTTGACATTGGAGTTTGACCTACTTTTCAAATACAACTTTGAACATAATTTTTGAAAGGTAAGAACAAAGGCTTTCATATTTCCAGTATTCATATCTTGTGAGAAGACCTATAATTTGATATCAAGATCCTTGACCTTGGAGTTTGACCATATATTACACAAAAAATCCAAACTTTTACTTTGGCTCTAACTTTTAAACGGTAGATAAATGTACTAAAAATTTCATATTTCAAATATCAATTCTTTGTGGCAACATCTTTCATTTTAAACCAACAATTTTGGCCTTTTGACTTTTACCTTGGACATTTCCATACTTACAAATAACTTTTGAACAGTAAGGGCTAGGTGTTTCATAATTTACATATGTAATTTTTGTGACAAGACCTTCTATTAGATATCAACAACTTTGACCCTTTGACCTTGGACTTGGATTTTGACCTACTTTTTACAAACTTTAACCTTGGGCATAACTTATGAACAGTAAGGGCTAGAGCTTTCATTCTTCACATATGTAATCCTTGTGACAAGACCTTTCATTAAATATAAACATATTTGACCTTGACCTTGGAGTTTGACCTACTTTTTACAAACTTTAACCATGGCCATAACTTTTGAACGGTAAGGTCCGGCACTTTCATACTTCCCATATATGTAATCTCTGCACGGCCTTTCTTTAAAAACCAACAACCTTGACCCTGGAGTTTGTCCTACCTTCAAAAACGTTAACCTGTGAACAGCTGATGTTAGGTTTTATATTTACAATTGTATTTTTTTCTATATTTTACCCCAGAAAACTACATTAGTTCAATATGCACTACATTACTCTCTGTGTCTTTGTAAAGGAAACAGAAATATATGTTTGATTGTTTCTTAATTTGATAATTATATAAAATCAATTCGTCTAATCATTTGTGTGATTATTATTGAAAGCGATAGTCAAGATATTTATTCATGAACTGTCAATTTTCAATGTGCATTTTGATTTCATATTACATGTAATTTCTTCATTTTTAGGAGAGAGAAGTGCATTATTTTGTAGAAAAAGGAGCCAATAGGCCCACATTACTCAAGCACTTTTGCCCTGAAAGAACAAAAATCAGATCAGTTTGAAATGTCTACGGGAGACAAACTTGAATCTACACTACCTGAAGATGCTTCCATTTCAATATTACTAATCACAGTTTTGTTGTTCTTGAGGGGAAGAATTTTCAAAATACTTTTTCCCAATATTCTTTTGTAAACTTTCACCCCTTGTTGTGGCCCTGAACTACCCTCGGGTGTCATTAAATCTACACCACGTAAGGATATTTCTTTATTAATATAACTTATAATGGTTTTGCTGTTCTAAAGAAGAATAAGATATTTGGGCCCCTGTTGTGTCTGTGCCCAACCCCAGGGGTCATGTTTTGAAAAAACTTGATTTTACACTACCTGATCTCTGGCAGATTTAAGGGGGGCGTGGGGGGCGCACGCCCCCCCCCCCCCCTTCAAATTTTCAAAGTTTGATGTGACTTATATTTATAATACCACATTTTGGTACAAAACTAACCAAACCACTGTTATTCTGCCTGGTTTTACTCTTAATACACAAAAAACTAGGAGATTCCAGGGGTTGCGCCCCCTGGTCCCCCACCAATCAAAGTATGATATGACTAGCATTAAAGACGTCGTACTTTGATACATCACTAACTTATACCACTATTAGTAAGTAATAAGTAAGTAAATCGTTTATTATAGTGGCATGTGTTACAATACAATGAGAATACATTCATACGTTAAACTTTGAACTCCACTTCTGGAAAGTTATGGTGAAATGGTTTTTAAGAAGATATAAATGTGAAAAGTTTACAGACAAACAGACAGCCAGATACCAAACAAAATGTTAACAGAAAAGCATTTATACACCAATGAAATGTTTTAAATGATGAATTAATCTCAATGAAAATATTTTTTTTCCCCAAACATCAGGACATTTCAAAATTTGGTTATATTACGCAGTTGCTAAGCAACACTAGCTTCAAAGCGTACTCATGGTAACCATAAAAATATATAGTTTCTTAAATTATGAATTTTAAAGCTTTCTGTGTGTTTGCTTATTGCAATGCTAGCAAAAGTATTACTAGTAATTTTTAATGAAAGCTAAAATGTCAAATATTTTGGTCACAGATAGTTTGCTTTCTGGTCATTGTGCATTAAGCTGCCATGGCAACTCAAGTATAATTTAATTTTGGAATCTTGTCATCCATACAAATGTTTTGTTACATCATGATATTGTATCTGAAGCTACTTATTTTTTCATTTATAAAGTCTTTTGTGGAAGATCTCATTTCAGCCCTAAAAATTAAGCGAAAAAAATGCCTGAATGTAAAAGTAAATTGTAGATACAAAAGTGGTCGTTAAGAGTTCAGAATTATACCTATGGGTTAATAAAGTACCAAAATAACTTTATCAGACACATATTAAATTGACATTTATACCCGATCGCATTTTTAAGAAAAAATATCTATTCGTATCTATCAAAATCTACTGTAAAAGTGGTTATTTACGCGTGGGGGAAATTTACACTACTTACGCGGTAAGCTAAGAACCGCGTAAAATTCCCCCGCGCGTATGGTCACAAAATTTCAAACTTCTGGAATAATTCTAGATTATTACTTATACTGGTAGACCGGTTTAACCAGTTGTATATTAATCGTGATATTAAACGCACGTGAGTTAGATATATCACAAACATGGATGAAAACGTAACTGTTCATTTTTTTAAATTGTGCGATGGAAAATACATCGTCATATTATTTTTAAGCAACGTTACGCAATTAAAGCTTCAAAACATCAAAACTCATTTTCATTTCCTTTGTATAATCGGCTATGTCTCTCTTAATTTCAAATAATTAGTCCAAAATGTTACATAAACTCAAAGTCACTACAAACCTATTAAATTAATTGTCCACACTCGACACGCCGATACAGGTAAGTAGACCCCACTTTGAAGTTTGTGCTTGCGTAAATAATTACAATAGAGCGTACACCAGTTGTTCACACTTCACCGCATTTGAGTGCACATCAACGTTATATTTACCAATCCAACAGTAGAAATTCTTATTTGAATGTTTAGTTTGTTCGTATTTATTTTTAATTTCTTTTTTAAAATCATTTTGGCCGCGTAAATTTTTCTCTGTAACTCGTGCGACCGCGTATATAACACCCACACGTAATGTTTGACCGTCACAAACGCGTATTTAACAACCAGTGTAAATAACCACTTTTACAGTATACCAAAAAGGCCAAAAAATAACTGTTTTTGCATTGTTGCTAGGGAAAAATTCCTGTTGCCATGGAGATTAATGATCATAAATTATTCTTTCCTTTTAAAATTATATGAGAGTTATTTTCTCTTACTTGAAAAATTGTATCTGCCACAAAAAGATAAAAATTCATAAGATTTTTTACCCAACCCTTTACCATTTTTCACTTTTTAGTTATCAAAACATCCAATTTTGTTGCTAGGCAACGAATAGGGTTTTTCAAAAAAAACCCACGCTTTCAAAGTCAATCTGTAAAAGAGAAAGTTCTCTACTTTTATGTGAAAGTCATGAAAAATTTGTATTAGCTTGGTATTTTTTTTAAATTGACCTTGAATATTGTCAAAATCAAGGAAAATGCTGAATCAGCAAAAAAGCAAAAACATACATATATTCTAATGTCTATCATAGTACTAGCTTCAGATAAAATATCAATGTCTTGTGTGTAATAAACAAATAAAGTGTGTGTCTTTATCACACCAGTAAATGAGATTTATTGTTAAAGTTTTTATATATAATTTCAGGCTTTAAAGATAAGTGATTTCCAGTGCGTTCAAATAGAAAAATTGGCTGGTTGCTAAGGAAATTACTTTGATCAGGTTTCCATAGTAACCATGATCCAAAACATTTTTTATTTTACATACATGGATCATAGGTCAAGAGAAATCTATGTATGGAAAATCATTGAATTCTGAGAACCTGAGTGAATCACCTTTTGCATGATTTTTATATGGACTGGTACTTAATAAGACAAACTCTATGCATTGAGACGTTAACAACGTTGACCCAGAAGTGTACCAAGTTCATTCAAATTTTAGCATTGCACGCGTGCGCATGTGAATGCATGTGCGTAATGACCATATCATCTTGTCTTCAACATCTATAGATTTTAATATACTAAATATTAAAGTATTTAATCCAAAAGTATTAAAAAATACGCTCCTTCAAGTGCATTTTTGATTTTACTCATTTCACGTGCACGCACGTGCATACATGAGCACGGTGACCATTCCTTCTTGTAGAAGACCATTACGTCTATCTATGGTCTAAATCCCATCCCGTTTGGTTGAAAACCAAGGGAGTTATAGCTGTTTAAAGCTTAAGCCAGTCAGATTGCAGCGCACGTACACGCACGTGTATGCATGTGCATGGTGACCATATCTTCTTGTAGAAGTCCATTATATCTATCCATGTTCCAAATCCCATCCTGTTTGGTTGAAAACCGAGGGAGTTATAGCTATTTAAAGTTTAAGCCAATCAGATTGCAGCGCACGTGCATGCACGTGTTTTCATGATAATTGCTATATATCATGTTGTAGGATATCCTTATGCATGGCTATGTTCAAAATTTCAAAGGATTTTGTCAAAAAACAAGAAAGATATTGAGACTTTAATTTCAGCCAATCAGAGCGAAGCGCACGTGCATGCACGTGAGATCTTGCTTTTTTGACCATGTCATCTTGTCTATGCTTCAAATATATACTTCTAATATGAGTTTTAAAGCATATCATCAATAATTTAAGTAGTTACGTCTGTATCAATTATATTGGACATTTCTCGTGTTGCACGTGCGAGCTCTTGCAAACACACGTGCATGCACATGCTTTCATGATATTTCTTTTATTACGGGCTGTAGATCTCCCTAATGTATGACTATGTTCAAAATTTCAAATGATTTTATCAAAAAACAAGAAAGATATTGAGACTTTAGTTTCAGCCAATCAGAGCGAAGCGCACGTGCTTGCACGTGCGATCTTGCTATTTTGACCTTGTCATCTTGTGCATACTACTCATATATCCTTACATTATGAGTTTCAAAACATTTCGTCTAAAAATAGAAAAGTTACGGTTATATCCATTATATATTGGTCATTTCAAGTTTTGCACGTGCGCGCTCTTGCAAGCACGTGCGCGCAAAATGACCTTGATTCCGCAAATCTACATAACATGCCTACTTACCCTAAAAAGGTTTCACCTAGGTCGAATGTGTAGTTTACAAGATCACTCGCGGACAAAATTTTCCCAGGAAGAAAAATAATAAGAATAATAATAATAAGAAACAGAGTAAAAACAATATGTTCCCCAACTTCGTTTGGGGAACATAATAAGAAACAGAGTAAAAACAATATGTTCCCCAACTTCGTTTGGGGAACATAACTAGTGCTAATTGTAACGGGGACCGTTACAGATGTTCGGCAAACGCTCCCCAACTTCCTTTTTGTGCCATATTCCCTGTAAGCTTCATTAAATAAGACAAACTCTATGCTTTTGAGATTTTAACAACGTTAACCCAGAAGTGTTCCAAGATCATTAAAATTTTAGCATTGCACGCGTGCGCATGTGAATGCATGTACATAATGACGATATCATCTTGTCTACACAAACTATATATTTTAATACATTAATATTCAAGTATTGAATCCAAAATTATTAAACAATACGCTCATTCAAGTGTATTTTTGATTTTACTCATTTCACGTGCACGCACGTGCATACATGAGCATGGTAACAATACCTTCTTGTAGAAGTCCATTACATCTATCTATGTTCTAAATTTCAGCCCGTTTGGTTGAAAACCAAGGGAGTTATAGATGTTTAAAGTTTCAGCCAATCAGATTGCAGCGCTCGTACACGCACGCGTATGCATGTGCATGGTGACCATACCTTCTTGTAGAAGTCCATTATATCTATCAATGTTCCAAATCCTATCCTCTTTGATTGAAAATCAAGGGAGTTATAGCTATTTAAAGTTTAAGCCAATCAGAATGCAGTTCACGTGCATGTACGTGTTTTTTTTGATAATTGCTATATATCATGTTGTAGGAAATCCTTATGCACGGCTATGTTCAAAATTTGAAAGGATTTTGTCAAAAAACAAGAAAGATATTGAGACATTAGTTTCAGCCAATCAGAGAGAAGCGCACGTGCATGCGCGTGAGATCTTGCTATTTTGACCATGTCATGTTGTGTATGCTACTAATATATCCTCACATTATAAGTTTGAAAGCATTTCTTCCAAAAATAGAAAAGTTACGGCTAATCTATTATATTGATCATTTCACGCGTTGCACGTGCACGCTCTTGCAAGCACGTGCGCGCAAAATGACCTTTGTTCCGCAAATCTACATAACATGCCTACTGACCCTAAAAAGGTTTTACCTAAGTCGGATGTCTAGTTTACAAGATCACTCCCGGACAAAAAAGTACCCAGGAAGAAGAAGAAAAATAATAATAATAATAAGAAACAGAGTAAAAACAATATGTTCCCCAACTTCGTTTGGGGAACATAACAAAGCTGTGTTTAGTCATATGTATGAAGAAGCATCCTCAGGTAGTGCCGATTCAAACTATTTCTAAGAAATGTAAGCTGTGATTTGTCATATTTATATGGAAGCTAACTCGGGTAGTATTTATAGAATTTTTTATTGAGTAGCCATGCTATACAGCTATATAACGGGGGATTCATTTTTGCATGTGTATATTCGCATGAATGTGGGTTTACTACTAATGAGCATTAGCTTACAGATATCTGAAAATTCCTCTCAAAAAAGCTTGATTCTGTTGCCTTATTGTTCAATGTGTCTTCAGGCAGTGTAGTTTAACAATAACATAGAAAGATATATAATTATACCCCCCGCTTGAAAATTGGGAGGGTATAGGGAGGGTAATATAGTAACTGGTATTTTGTCCGTCCGTCTATCTGTTACGCTTTTGGGTACCCGTCTCTTATCCACAACTCCCTTATACTACTGAGTGAAATTTAATGAAACTTTCACAGAATCTTTATTATATATTGCCATTGTGCACATCCTATATTACTTTTTTATTCGATACATATTTTAGGTTTCCCATAGCAATACATGGACATAGCAATATATTCTTACCTATGACGTCACATATGGCAGCTTCTGAATAACATTAGATACGACAAGTTATTCCTCTTTACACATTACGGAAAAACAATATAAGCAAAACATGGACATTATGGGAGGCGGGGGATATCATTTAATGAGCTCATTGCTCACAGTGCCTCTACTTTTTATATAAAAGTCCATTTTCAAAAACAGCAGATAGTGCATCTATGAGAGGGTTTCCGACACGATACACTTTATGATCCCTTGGCAAACGATATTAAATAAAATGGGAATTTTTCAATTGATTGGTGATTGCAGACAACCAACTTGACTGATCAATTTCTTTGTATAAATGACAATAACAGATATCTGCATTTGGGATATATCTTGACTGTTAAATCTCGGGAAAGATTGATTGATTGATTGATTGATTGATTGTATACTGTTTAACGTCCCTCTCCAGAATATTTCACTGATATGGAGACGTCACCAATGCCGGTGAAGGGCTGCCAATTTAGGCCTATGATCGGCACTTATGGCCTTTGAGCAGGGAGGGATCCTTATCGTGCCACACCTGCTGTGACACGGGGCCTCGGTTTATACGGTCTCATCCGAAGGACCGCCCCATTTAGTCGCCTTTTACGACAAGTAAGGGGGTACTAAGGACCTATTCTAACCCGGATCCCCACGGAAAACACAAGTGAACAATAATCAATTACATATTAAAATGCCATTTTATGAATAGCTATGGTGTCGTCCAACATCTTCAAATTTTGTGTTTAAAATTCAATATTGGAGATTTAGGTATTTTAAATAACAAAGAAAAATCAGTATATGCATTTTTAGCTCACCTGAGCCGAAGGCTCAATTGAGCTTTTCTGATCAAAATTTGTCCGTTGTCTGTCGTTGTTGTCGTTGTCGTCGTCGTCGTAGTCGTTGTCGTTGTCGTTGTTGTAAACTTTTCACATTTTCATCTTCTTCTCAAGAACCACTGGGCAAATTTCAACCAAACTTGGCACAAAGTATCCTTGGGTAAAAGGGATTCAAGTTTGTTCAAGTGAAGGGCCACGCCCTTTTCCAAGAGGAGATAATGATGAATTTGTTAAAAATTAATGGCATTTTTAAAAAATCTTCTTCTCCAGAACCGCTGGGCCAGGAAAGATGAAACTCATGTGGAATCATCCTCAGGTAGTGTAGATTCAAGTTTGTTCAAATCATGACCCCCCGGGCAAGGGTGGGGCCAAAATGGCTGACCCAAGTTTTACATAGGAATATATAGGAAAAATCTTTAAAAATCTTCTTCTCCAGAACCACTGGGCCAGGAAAGATGAAACTCATGTGGAATCATCCTCAGGTAGTGTAGATTCAAGTTTGTTCAAATCATGACCCCCGGCCCTGGGGATAGGGTGGGACCAAAATGGCCGACCCAAGTTTTACATAGGGATATATAGGGAAACCTTTTAAAATCTTCTTTTCAAGTACTTCAAAGCTATGATTAGTGATACCCGGGGTATTTATATGGAATCATCCTCAGGTAGTGTAGATTCTAGTTTGTTCAAATGATGAACGCCTGGAAGGGGGAGGGGGGAGTAAATTCAAGCCCGATGTGCTCAGGTGAGCGCTGTGGCCCCTGGGCCTCTTGTTAGCTCTTCTGAGCCAAAGGCTCAAAGAGCTAATGCTATGGCCATTTGTGCGGTGTGAGTTAACTTTTTAGAATATGGGCCATAACTCAAGAACCCCTTGGCCAATCAGTGTCAAATTTGTCACAGGGTATCCTTGGCCCAAGGGCTACCCTTAAATACTAAAATAAGGGTTGGGACCCTTAAACAAGGGGAGAAAATCAGGAAAATAGAACCAAAAGTACTGGTTGCTAAAAAATCTTCTTCTCCAGAACCACAAGGCAGATTTTCACCAAACTAACATACAAGGATCAGGATATGTTGAAGATTAAAAATTGTTCAAGGCATGACCCTGGGGCAAAGGGCGTGGTCTCAAGGTCACTTCAAAGTTGACCTAAATTTACAAATAATAAAAACGTTTATATTTTGCTTACTATTAGGACTAGGATCATCAAATCTTGTAAGTTGATGCATCTCAGGACTTCACATCACGTTAACTCAAAAGTAGGTCACGGTGACCTACTTTTTAAATTTTGTAAGCATTTGTTTTCAAATTGATTTGAAGGCATATTTCGGGCACTTTAAGGCCTATGATCATCAAACTTTGTCAGTTGATGCATCTTGGGTCCTTGAACAACGTCAGCTTAAAAGTAGGTCACAGTGACCTACTTTTTGAACTTTATGACTAATTCTTTTTAAAACATTTAATCCAATTATTTCAGACACTGAGAGGTTTAGAATCATCAAATCTTGTAAATTGATGCATCTTGGGACCTTAAAACATATTTATGAAAAAGTAGGTCACTGTTTTCACCTATTTTGATTACCTTCAGACCTTGGATTATCAAACTTGGTCAAAAGATGCATCTTGTGACTTTGAAAAATTTCGACCAAAATATAGATCACAGGGACCAAGTTTCAACATTTTATGGCTAGATTTAAGTATCCTAGGTATTTATTGGCTTAGAATCATCAGACTTTGTGAGTGGTTGCATATTTGGTTTTCGGAGAGTGACGACCAAAAAGTAGGTCACGATGACCTTCTTTTGACATTTTATGGCTTTATTTAAGTATCCTAGGTATTTATTGGCTTTGAATCATCAAACTTTGTGAGTTGATGCGTCTTGGGTTTTCGGAGAGTGACAACCAAAAAGTAGGTCATGGTTACCTACTTTTGACATTTTATAGTTTTATTTAAGTATCTACAGTACTAATTGTCTTAGAATCATCAAACTTTGTCAGTTGATGCATCTTGGGTTCGGAGAATGATGTCCAAAAAGTAGGTCACTGTGACCTACTTTCGACATTTTATGGCTTTATTGAAGTATCTTAGGTATTTATTGGCTTAGAATCATCAAACTTTGTGAGTTGATGCGTGTTAGGTTTTTGGAGAGTGACGACCAAAAAGTAGATCACGGTGACCTACTTTTAACATTTTATGGCTTTATTTAAGTATCTATGGTACTTATTGGCTTAGAATCATCAAACTTTGTCAGTTGATGCATCTTGGGTTTTCGGAGAATGATGTCCAAAAAGTAGGTCATGGTGACCTAATTTTTGACATTTTATGGCTTTATTGAAGCATCTTAGGTATTTATTGGCTTAGAATCATCAAACTTTGTGAGTTGATGCGTCTTAGGTTTTTGGAGAGTGACGACCAAAAAGTAGGTCACTGTGACCTACTTTTAACATTTTATGGCTTTATTTAAGTATCTATGGTACTTATTGGCTTAGAATCATCAAACTTTGTCAGTTGCTGCATCTTGGGTTTCGGAGAATGATGTCCAAAAAGTAGGTCATGGTGACCTAATTTTTGACATTTTATGGCTTTATTTAAGTATCTATGGTACTAACTGGTTTAAATTTGTTTGTTGATGCATCTTTGGTTTTGAGAGAATGTTGACCAAAAAGAAGGTCATGGTGACCTACTTTTGAATATCTCAAGGACTTATTGGCTTAGAGTCATCAGACTTTGTTGATGTATCTTGGGTTTTCAAAGAATGTAGACAAAAAACGTAGGTCATGGTGACCTACTTTTAAATATCTCAAATACTTATAGGCTTAGAGTCTTCAATCTTTGTTTATTAATGCATCTTGAGTCCTCAGAAAACTTCAATCTTAATGTAGGTCACTGTGATGTACTTATGGTTTTTTATAGCTTTATTATTAAAAATATTTTCAGTCCTAACTGGCTAAGAATCATCAAACTTTGTCAGTTGATGCAACTTGGGTCTTAGGATACTTAGGGTTAGAGGCTTGAAATAGAAGTGATAGATTGTACAATTTATCAGAAGAGCGATTCAAGGCCCTTGGGCCTCTTGTAATAATTCTTTAAAAACTTTGATTACTTTTTAGCTGAAATGAGCAGTAGGCTCGAAGGAGCTTTTTTGATAACAATTTTTAGCTCACCTGAGCCGAAGGCTCAAGTGAGCTTTTCTGATAGCATTTTTGTCCATTCCGTCCATCTGTCCGTCTGTCCATCCATCTGTAAGCTTTTCACATTTTTGACTTCTTCTCAAGAACCTCTTGGGCAATTTTAACCAAACTTAGTACAATGCATCCTTGGGTGAAAGGGAATTTAAATTATTAAAATAAAGGGCCAAATCCCCTAACAAGGGGATATAATGAAGAAAAGACAAAAATGGGGTGGGGTCGTTAAAAAATCTTTTTCCAGAACCACTGGGCTTGAAAAGCTGAACTTGTGTGGAAGCATCCTGGGGTAGTGGAAATTCTTAATTGTTCAAATCATGACCCCCACGGATAGGGTGGGACCACAATAGGGAATCAAAATTTTACATTGTAATATGTAAGAAAAATCTTTGAAAATCTTCTTCTCAGAACCACTGTACCAGAAAAGACTCTATATTCTTTGAATCATGACCCCTGTGGGAAGGGCGGGGCCACAATGGGAAATCAAAGTTTTACATAGAAATATATAAGAAAAATTTTAAAAATCTTCTTCTCAAGAACCACTGGGCCAGAAAAGCTGAAACTTATGTGGAAACATCCTGGGTAGTGTAGATTTGTTTAAATCATGACCCCCGGGGGTAAGGCGGGGCCACAATGGGGAATCAAAGTTTTTCATAGAAATATATAGGAAAAATCCTCTTCTAAAGAATCACTGTGCCAGAAATGCTGAAACTTATGTGGAAGCATCCTGGGGTAGTGTAGATTCTAAATTGTTCAAATTATGTCCCCCGGGGGAAAGGCAGTGCCACAATGGGGAATCAATTTTTACAAAGAAATATATAGGAACAATTTTTGAAAATCTTCTTCTACAAGAACCACAAGGCCAGAAAAGCTGAAACTTATGTGCACACGGAAGCATCCTGGGGTAGTTGTAGATTTCAAATTGTCTTAATTATGATGAGTGGGGTAGGGTGGGGTTGCATTATGTATTACAAGGGGGAAATCTGGGTAAAACAGAATTGTCAAAGCTTCTCAGGTGAGCGATGTGGCCCATGGGCCTCTTGTTTCCGTTGTCCATCTGTTCTTCGTAAACCTGTCACATTTTCAACTTGTTCTCAAGAACCGAGTCAATTTAAACCAAACTTGGTACAAAGCATTCTTGTGTGAAGAGTTTAGATAGATAAAAATAAAAGGCCAAGTCTCCACACAAGGGGATTTAATCAAGAAAAGACAAAAATAGGATGGGAACCAGGATGAGGCATAATTCATATGCAATAGAAACTTATTATATAAAAATGCATTGATAACTGTTAAAATATAATATTTTTGTGTTTTATGTTTTATAGATGACTAAGAGAAAGAGAATTTGTGACAGACAAGAGAGAGAGAGAGAGAGAGAGAGAGAGAGAGAGAGAGAGAGAGAGAGAGAGAGAGAGGAAAAGGCAGAAAAGACGAAAGCAGCCTCAGTCCTCTAAGCCACCAGATGCTCTGATGACAGACTCTGCTGTTCCAGACGGGACAGTAGACGGAGCTGTAACAGCTCCTCCCGGTAGTCTTCCGGGGCAAGGCTCCATGGGGTTGCCGCCTTTTAATTTGAGGAAAAACCCCTGGCCAGGGTGCAGGCCTCACCGAGCGTGAAAATGCACTCAAATGCCCCGAGGTTGTCATCTCCTCGGGGAAGTCGTCTGGAAGCCCAAAACGGGGCACTGGCACCGACCCCTGACTCCCCAGGGTGGGTTTGTACTCCAGTGAGAGTACCTGGGCACGATGATGGCTTTAAGCCTAGCCCAGCAGGTCAGACGCAGCTGGATACCTCTAGGTTGGAGGAGACCAGCAGTACACTAAAAAAAGATGTGGGCTATAAAGACAGTACTCAAACAGTTTTTTCACGTGTCTTAAATGAAAGCTATAAAGACAGTACTCAAACAGTATCTTCATGTGTCGTAGATGGCAATTTCACTGGTTACAATGAAAACAAGAGAACAAGAATGTCAATGTTGATGAGAGAAAAGAGAAAAAGAATAAAGATATCTCACATGGAAATCAAGAAAACAGGAAATCTGAGAATATGTATGAAAGAAAAGAGAACAACAATATTAAGAACATATATGATAAAGAGAAAGAGAACCTTGCAAATGTTAATGAAAGAGGAGAAAATGCAACTTTAGAGTGTGTTCAGGGATCATTTCATCAGGGAGATCCAATATTTGGAGATAATGCAGGAACCCAGTGTGTTGCTAATTGTTTAGCAGGGTTATCATATCACAAAGTGAAGGACAGTAAGTACTGAAATACAGTGGACATGAATAAAATTTTAGTGACTGGTGATGAATTGTATACTTATTTGCAGAGAAACTCATCAGTATGTAATAGGTCCTTACTTGTAGAAGAATTACCTCAGTTCTATGAATGCTTTGACGGTTCTTTTGAATTTAGAGCAATTGAGACATTATCAAGTGTTATTTTATCAAACAGTGAATTCAACTTTGCTGAGTTTGGTGCATTTTCACTAGATGAAGCATTACATATTGCTCTTGCTGAAACTGATGGATGTTTCGTATGCTTTGGGGAAATACATTATTAATTTGGCAAATCAGAAAATGGTTTTTTCACTTATGATTCCCATTCTAGGTCTTCAAAGGGACTGTTAAGTGTGAACGGGAAGAGTACAAGAGTTCTTTTTGGAGACGTAGCACAGTTGTGTTTTCATCTTCGGTCACTTGCTATTTCTATGGGGTATTCAAAGGACGTTGAATGCAATGTTACCGGGGTACATTGTAAAGTAGAAAATATCATAAATGCTACATATAATGTAACACAAACACTGGACCATGTTGTTGAGGAAGCGGTTCAAAATCCATGCACATCACAAGAGATTAGTTCTGACAGCGAAACTTCCGAATTGGATTTTGTTTCATTGGAACAGGAACATTTCTATTTTAACCCTCTTGACTTTGACATGAAAAGGGAAATATGTCAAGAATTGAATATTCCTTTCATATGCAGTGGTCATGGAATTGAATGTCATTCATCTGGAAAGATACTTGAGGCACCAAGTTCTCAGCATGAAGTTTATGAAGATGGCAATTGTTTTTTCAGAGCTATATCTTTCATTTTGACAAATTCAGAGGACTATCATTACATCATTCGCAGTGCAGTTTGTAAGCACTTGCTTGAAAATGAAGCTGCATTCAAACCATTCCTAAGAACTGGTGAAAATACTGTAGAGGATCATCTATCTGTGTCCTCAATGGTACAAAATGGAAAGTGGGCAACTGAGTTAGAGATCTTAGCTGTATGTCATATGATAAATGGTGATATTTACACATACACTAGAAATCATTGGTTGAAATATTCCTTTGAGAAAGAAAGTCCACTTATGAAAAGGAGAAATGGAGCAATGTACTTGAATCATCAAAGCCAGAACCATTATAATGTAGTACTTGATGTACATGGAGAGAATGTTGAAATGACAATGGAAACTTTATGTGAAAACAAAACATTTGATTTAAATTATATGAAAAAGAAATAGAATCGTCAAAGAATGCAAGCAGCAAGACAAGATTCTGCAAGTGTTATGCAAAGACGAAATATTGTAGAAAACAGTAAGCAAGCAAAGAGAAGAAAATATCGAGAAGATATTAGATACCGCAATAAGAAATTGAAAGCTGCACATGTAAAAATACAAGGAGGACGACGAATTTCAATCTACTATTAAAGTAAAGAATCGAGAAAGATACAGAAAGGATGCTTTGTACCGAAGCAAAACACAACTCAAGAGTAAAACCAGATATGCAGAAAATGAAGAAAGCAGGAGAAAATCAAAGGATGCTAGCATGAAAAAGTATTCTCTAAATGAAGCACATAAAGAAAATGTAAAACAAAGAAGTGCAAAAAAATACAGAGATAACAAAGAATACCGAGAAGCTGTCAAAAAAAGGGGAAAAGAGAAATACAAAAACGATGAAATGTACAGAGAAAACATGAAACAAAGAAATCTTGAAAAGTTCAAAACTGATGAGAAATACAGAAGACAAATTGATTGTACTCGGAGATACTGGACAAATAAACACTTCAGAAAGAAAATTCTTAGTACAAAAGCAAAAAGGTACAGCACAGATGACAGATTCAGGTCAACTATTAAGGCCTGTAGTAAGAAACAGTATAGTTCTAATCCTGATCTTAAAGTATCGAAGAGAAAATCAATTCAACATAATAGGGAAACCAAACTGGAAAAGCTAAAACATGAGAAAAGAGTTATAGAACAGTTAAAAGAGAAGTCTCTAGAGGGCATCGATTATGTGTGCTGCTGCTGTCATCGATTGCTATTTGTAAATCAAGTACAGAAATGTGACCGGCAGATTTATTGCAAAGACGAACTTGTGAGAAATGTATCGAACTTGTGCTTACAAGAGATATATTTTCATAAATGTACAGATTCCTGTCCAGATGGTTGTACCAGGTCAACATTGTGGATATGCTATACATGCCATAGAAAAATTATGAGTGGAAATATTCCTGCAGAGGCAGTTTACAATGAAATGCATCTTGAAGACATACCAGAGGAATTGACAAATATGAATAATTTAGAGCAACATCTAATTGCTTTGCACATACCTTTCATGAAGGTAATGGCTCTTCCAATGGTGGTCAAAGAAATATTCATGGCCCGGTTGTGTGTGTACCCTCAGATTTGAAGAAAACTTCAAGTTTACCATTGAATCAAGGCGAAAACTTACTATTGCGGGTAAAATTGAAAAGAAAACTAAGCTACAAGGGTTACTTTGAGTACCAATTTGTTAATCCAAACCAGATATCAGCCGCTCTAAATTATTTGAAGCTTAACAATCAGTGGTACAAAGATGTCAAAATAAATGAAAACTGGACAGAAAACACAAATGAAAATGAGGAAACATCAGAGGAAATTCATGACATGGCAACTACGAATGACAATGATGAACCCAACAGATTGCAATTGATACATGCCTTCAACCGGTGGATATTGCCCAGGAGGTCTTGGACCATTATTTCGATGATATTTACAATATTGCACCTGGAGAAGGCAAAAATCAAGTGCGAATGCTACAGGACCCAGGAAATGAAGCCAAAGCGTTTCCCTGTCATTTTCCTAGTGGGAAATTTACTTGGAATGAAGAAAGAGGAACAAGGATAACACTGTCTAGATATTTCAATAATAGGCTGATGAGTGCAGATGACAGGTTTGCAAAGGACAGCAATTACATATTCTTCAGTCAGTTTATGTCAGAATTGAATCAAGTCATAGAGAAGACACAAATTTCAGTCAGAAAATCTTTTTCAAAAATGGGAAATGAGAAAATAGTTACTTCTAGCATGGTGCAAGATCCAGAAATTCTGTCAAGATTGTTAAAAAATGATGAAGCAGTAAGGTTTATGCAGCCAATTCGTGGAACACCAGCATATTGGTCATCAGCTCAAAAGGATCTTTTTGCAATGCTCCGCCAGTTAGGAATACCAACCTGGTTTTGTTCTTTCTCTGCTGCAGAACATAGATGGAATGATGCAGTAAGAACGATATTGAGACAACAAAATGATGAAAGAGATCCATGTATGTTGGATTGGTCTGAAAAGAATGAGACTTTAAGGAAGAATCCAGTGACTGTAGCTAGGATGTTTGAGCATAGGCTCCATGTCTTTCAGAGAGATGTTTTATTTTCACCATCTGAGCCAATTGGAAAAATCAGAGATTTCTTCCAGCGAGTTGAATTTCAGCAGAGAGGATCGCCTCATATGCATTGCTTATACTGGATTGAAAATGCACCAAAACTTGAAGAACATGGAAAAGAAGCTGTGTGTGATTTCATTGATAAGTATGTGTCTTGTGAAGTGCCGTCTGAGACAGAGGATCCAGAGTTAAGAAATGTTGTTCTGGCAGTACAACAACACAGTAGAAAGCATTCGAAATCTTGTAGAAAGAAAGGGACAGAATGCAGGTTTAATTTTCCGAGACCTCCCTCTTCACGCACATTTATCAGTTCTCCTTGTGATGATGACGATACAAAGGATGATGAGGCGACAACAAACACTAAATTAATGAAATCAGGTGCAAAAGACATTTTATTGCGTGTCTGGGAAGAAGTGCAAAACAATTCAAATGCATGTAGAAGTACTGAAGACATTTTTAACGACCTGTCCTTGTCTCAAGATCAGTACGAAGAAGCACATAACATGTTAACAAAGACAAAATCCATTATTCTTCAAAGGAATCCAGGTGAACTATGGATAAATCAATACAATCCTTGCCCTCTGAAATGTTGGGATGCAAACATGGATATTCAATTTGTACTGGACCCATTTAGCTGCATTGTGTACATAATTTCCTACATTTCAAAGTCTGAGAGGGAAATGGGGATGCTATTAAAGCAAACAAAAATAGAAGCAGAAGAAGGAAATCTTGATGCCGGAGACACTATGAAGAAAATAGGGTCAGCATATCTACACCACAGAGAAGTAAGCACACAAGAGGCCGTGTACAGAGTTTGCAACTTAAAGTAAAGAGTGCCTATAGGAAAATGATATTTCCCATGGGCAAAAACAAAACCATTTAAAGCAAGCCAACTTCAATTAAAGGAAAGGAAAGCTGAAAATAATGAAATTGAAGAAGATGATGAAGACGATCTCTGGATGACAAATATAACAGAAAGATATGAAAATCGTCCTAACAAAGCATTGTTTCATCGAATGTGCTTGGCAGAATTTTGCTCTGTATACAGAGTGTTAGCTAAATCCCAGATTCCAAAAAATGAAAATGAAAACGTATTTGAATTACAAAATTCAAAGGGATTTATTCAAAAAAGGACACGAACAAAGCCAGCTGTGATAAGGTATGCAAGGTTCAGTCCTGAAAAAATGCCTGAGAAGTATTACCGATCCCTTTTACAACTATTTCTTCCACATTGGAATGAAGCGCAGCTGAAACCACCGGGATTTGATTTGTACCAGGCATTTTACGAAACTGGTCACATAAAATTAAGAGGGAAACAAGATATCCAGTCCGTGAAATCAATAGTTGACATAAACCATGCAACGTATGCAGAAAATGAAAATGTGTTCTCGGAAGCTCAAGAAATGTTTGAAATCATTGGAGAACCTGAAGATGCATGGGCCAGCTTGTGTCCAGAGTCGGAAGCAATGAGACAGGAATGCTCTGAAGAGAAAAATAAACTACACATCTTGGATGAAAACCTTTCCGAAGCTATTCCTGATATACAGAGTGAGACAAATTCAGACGTGCTCTTTCAAATACAGCATAATAATCGTTCTAAAAATGATATATTACCTGTTTTGCAAAGCCTGAATAACACACAGAAGGAGGTATTTTACCATGTTCGTGACTGGTGTTTAGAGAAAATCGCTGGAGAAAAGCCTGACCCTTTGCATGTATTTATAACAGGAGGAGCAGGAACTGGAAAGAGTCATGTCATCAAGGCTATAGAGTATGAGGCAACACGATTATTTTCTCGAAATATGTCCTCACCTGATAGTTTAGCGGTTCTCCTTACAGCTTTCACGGGAACAGCTGCATTCAACGTGTTTTCCCTGACCAAGTTTTTACCGTTGCCGTATCAGCCATTGAAAGAGCAGAGTCTAAGTGAAATAAGGGTACATCTGCGAGAATTGCAGATTCTTGTGATAGATGAAGTGTCAATGGTGTACAAAAGACTACTATATTACATTCATGAAAGACTCGTACAAATAAAGAAATGCAAGGAACCATTTGGTGGCATTAGCGTCATTGCAGTAGGTGACTTTTATCAACTCCCACCCGTAAAGCAGCGGAAAGATGAAAGGTTGTTTAAAGAAAATTCTTCATATCCCATTGACTACTGGCGAGACTTTTTCAAAGTTGTTGAACTAGATGAAATCATGAGACAGCAGCAAGATATACCCTTTGCGACAGCGTTAAATTCTCTTCGAATTCGAGAATCTGATCAACCTTTAGCAAGGGAAGCACAAGAAATGATACAAGATTGTATAAGAGATGGACCAGAGGATGTTCTTCATGTTTATCCGACAAACGAAGAAGTTAACAATTATAACCTCTCTATGCTAAGAAAAACTTGTGAAGATTTAGTCGAAATTGATGCAAAGGATTTCCAGAAAAATGCAGCAACCGGAAAGTTGACTTTAAGAGGGAAACCACTCAAAAGCTCGAAAAAAGATAATCTCTGCAGTACTTTACTAATGGCTGTTGATGCAAAGGTTATGCTAAGAAGAAATTGCAATGTAGAGGACTAATGGTAAATGGAGTTATCGGATACATTTCTCTCTTCCAACATGAAAAGAACTCCTCAAATATTACGGCTATAGGTGTAATCTTTGACAACAAAAATGTCAGCAAAATGAGCAAAAGAACAGAAAAAGGAAACGTTGTGTTTGTTCAGAGAGTTCAGGAAGAGATAATTGAAAAGAAATCGAAGACGGTAGTAAGACATCAGTTCCCGTTACGGTTATCCTGGGCATGCACAGCTCATAAAGTACAAGGAATGACGGTTGAAAAAATTGTGGTTAATTTAGACAGGTTGTTTTCACCAGGGCAAGCATATGTTGCTTTGACAAGAGTTACGTCGAAAAATGGGTTGTTCATTGAAACCAATAACAACCAAGCACTACAAAAGAAAGTGTATGCTGATTCAGAAGTAAAGGTAGCACTAGCTGTAATGCCAAGATTAGAACTCTCAAAAATTTCAACAAAACCATCAGACTCCACCACAATTATTCTTCAAAATGTCCAAAGTCTACATGGTCATTTTTCAGATTTTCAACTAGATATCCGATTCAGGGTAGCAGAAATAATTTGTCTGACTGAAACATGGTTAAGGTCTGATCAATGCACGACTGAATTCGAAAGTAGAAGGGTTTAGTTTTCATCAAACACCCAGAGGTGATGTTTATTATGAGAGTAATGACCAAGTACGGAAATTGCGAGATCAAAGGGTGGGGGGCGTGGCACTGTACACCAAACAAAGTCAAGATAAGAAAATAGTCAGTCAATTGCCAGAAAAAATGTAGAAGGTATGGCAGTTAACTTAGTTGAAAAGGAATTAATTGTTGTTACTTTGTATCGCCCAAGCACAATCAGTATTTCTTACTTTCTGGAACGACTCCAAAGGCTAGTAGAATATTACAGATCCTCTTTCAGCAAAGTCATTTTTATTGGGGATTTCAACGAAGATGCAAAATCAGTAGGCCCAATCCAGACATTATTAACAAAAAATGGCTTCAAACAAATGGTCACCTTTTACACAACAGAAAGTGAATCCATTCTGGATATGTTTACATATTTGGATCTTTACATGTGAAAGTGGAGAGATTGTCAACATATTACAGCTACCATGATGCCGTAATCATGACCATTACTACAGACTAACATTCATTTTCTTGAAGAAAGCTGGAGAAGTCAAATTTCATTGAAATGAAGGTCGAAATCAGATTTATACAGCAGGCCTCCCTTTGAGCAAAAACCATGAATTTCATTGAAGAGGTCACTTCTGGTGTAGATATATCGTTGAATGTTTTAGAGTCATTTTGTCTACGATTTCTCTCAACAAAGGCTCTAGATAGGAAATTAAAACTTTCAGTAACAGTAAAGCAATGTTTGATGAACTTTATGAATTAGTTTTATTTTTTTCCGAAAGGGATACAAGTCACCGCTCGCTATAGAACAAAATAGCCGTATCCAGAATCTCAAAATATTCAACAGTTTTCTTATTATTTCTCTTTATCTGTAAATAATTTGTAAATACATTTAGAACAAAAATTGTGTAATGCTGAACTAGCTATCGTGGGATTTCAGCAAAAAAAGAAAGGCCCCTTCAATAAGAGGTAGAGAAAGGCAAATACGTTTTTCTCACTTTGTAAAAAAGCTATTAGGAATTCGTAATATAAATCATACCTCCTGAAGTCTAAGCCCCACGTCCCCGTCGTATGAGGTGGAAACGGGTAATGCCGGCAAACGGGGCTACGCCTGCAGTATGGGAACAGTCACCCCTTCTGTGGTAAACACTAACTGCAGAAACAGACACACAGAGATACGTATTAACTGGTTCTTTAGTGGATAACATCGGAAACCAATGCATAACGTCTTGTCAGGAAAATCAGAACTACTAGACTGTTGCAAGAGAAAAAGTAGTGGGCCAAAAACAACATGACGAAAAACATCAGAGAAAGGAAGGAACGAAGTTGAAAGAAAAGCAAAAGATTCGTCCGTCGGCGTCATTTCCGGTCGAACCGGAAGTAGCAAGAGTTGCATACTTTTGCAATAATCAACATAAACGTGGAAGTTTAAAATATTGGAAACATCATTACTCTTTCTTTAAAAGAAAATTTACTAGTATTTACTTCTGGTCAAACAGGACGGAAGACCTACTCGTTGCTTTGCAACGAGCTTTGCTCTAGTTAAGGTCTTCCGTCTTTAGCGGAAGACCTTCTTGTTATTCGTTTGTTTCTTTTCCACTGTTTTTTAAGGTCTTTCGTCTTCAGCGGAAGACCTTCTTGTTATTCTTAGGTTTCTTTTTCACTTTTATTAAGGTCTTCCGTCTTCAGTGGAAGACGTTCTTGTTATTCTTAGGTTTCTTTTTCACTTTTATTAACGGAAGACATTCGTATTATTCTGTTGTTTCTTTTCAACTTTTCTTCTTATTATTATTCTTACCGATTTTGTGCAGGCGATTTCTCGTAAATGCGTCGATGGATTTTCATGAAGCTTTCAGCATTGATGACAAATTATATGAACTTAAGGTGTTTTTTTTAATTTGATGACGTCACTTCCGGTTCGGAGTTTTCTGCGATTTAGTGAGTTTTAGAGGGTCATCTTGTCCGGCAGTTTTCTCAATAATGGCTCAAGATAGAAACATGAAACTTTCAGGTATGATAGTCCGAAGTCTATAGATATGTATAAGGTATTTCATTTTTATCGGAAGTGCCGCACGTCAGCGCTCGCTATGGTCCGAAAATAGTCGTATCGCGAATTTGAATTTTTTTAACACTTTTTTAACGATATCTTTTTACCTGGAAATATTTTGTTAAAACATGTATAATAAAAGAAGTGTAAAATTCCAAGATCTTTCAAATGATATCTCAAAAAAAGGGCTGGCCCCTAAAATTAAGGGCTTGAGGGTCCGAAAGTTTTTTCGTTATATCTCAAAACATATTGAGAATTTGTAATACGTCAAAGAAGCAAAGTTGTTCAAAATGTCAAGCTTAATCTATTGAATTCGTCAAAATACGTCCGGCGTCGTCACTTCCGTCCAAACCGGAAGTAGTCGGAAAACGCGTATTTTTGCCGTTTTTGACAGTTTTGGGTAACTTATGTCTCTGAGAGCATAAAAATTTATTTTCGGTCCGTCGTCGTCACTTCCGGTTAAACCGGAAGTAGCAAAAAATTGCTTATTTTTGTATTTATAAACATAGCTTTAGAGAATTCACACCATTTTTAGGCGTTATTTCTCATTTTTGTTAAAAATGAAAGCTACTTCCCGTCAAACATGACGGAAGACCTACTCGTTGCTTTGCAACGAGGTTTGCTCTAGTTATTATTATTATTATTCTTTTTTTTCTTACCGATTTTGTGCACGCGATTTCTCGGAAACGGCTTGATGGATTTCCATGAAACTTTCAGATTACGCAACATTACTTGAACCTTATGCATTTCTTTCCGATTTTATGACGTCACTTCCGGTTCGGAGATATTGTCGATTTTATGATTTTGAAGGGTCAGGTTGTCCTCGAACGTTCTAAAAATTGGCTATAGATAGAAACGTGAAAATTTCAGGGATGATAGTCCGAAGTCTATAGATATGTAAAATTTATTTCATTTTTATCTGAAGTGCCGCACGTCGGCGCTCGGTATGGCGCGAAAATAGTCTGATCGCAAATTTCAAAATTTTTACCACCTTTTCTACGATATCTTTTTACCTGGAAATATTTTGTTAAAACATATACACTGTGGCAGACCACGTGATACGCGATTGATTAGTTCCACGGAAAAATGGCGGTTTGAAGTTCCACATCGAGGGAAATTTGAACAGTAAGTAATACTTTCCTCTATGTTTTTCACCATCTAACCCTCGCCAAAGTATAACTATTTTCACAATAGATACGGTGTTAACCCAATAATGTCGGAGTTTTGAGCGTATAGCGAGAACATTCGTGCACAATCTCCGAATCAGCCAAAGTTGCTCGGGATTGTTTCCACGGACTTAATGTCTTTTACAATTCATTAGCAATTTATTAGGAATTCAATGCGTTTTACATAGTACCAAGATAATAACTTTATCACCAGTGACGTGGAGATACTCACCATATCTTGATATTTAGTGTATGTTGCGAAAAACTACTCAAAATGTTGTTTCATGAGAAATGATCAGTAATCACGATACAAAATATAACGATCAGTCCCACGATCGAAGTTATCTTAATACTTAAAGTGACATTTATGTTTTTTTTCTTATAGACCTTGACATGAGGAAGAAATCAAATTTATCACTGAACAGACCTAAAAGAAAATGGCGGCCTTCCACAAAAGAAAAAAACATTTATATTTCCGCTTTAAAATCACCTCTTCTTAACTCCGGAATAACTTCTCGCGTCAATAAAGAGACACATGGAGTATCAAACAGCACCCAAAAACACAATTCACCATTCAGAAGTACTAGTAGTATAAAGCGAAATTTTTAAAATTCCGTTTACACCAAAAACAGCTGTATCCAGATCAA